>NC_068454.1:81241494-81541494 GCF_023373465.1 Oncorhynchus keta
GATCTACCAGACCTCAAAGAGGGCCAGCCTACTTTCATCAATGCACCGATCTACCAGACCTCAAAGAGGGTCAGCCTACTTTCATCAATGCACCGATCTACCAGACCTCAAAGAGGGTCAGCCTACTTTCATCAATGCACCGATCTACGAGACCTCATACAGGGCCAGCCTACTTTCATCAATGCACCGATCTACCAGACCTCAAAGAGGGTCAGCCTACTTTCATCAATGCACCGATCTACCAGACCTCAAAGAGGGTCAGCCTACTTTCATCAATGCACCGATATACCAGACCTCAAAGAGGGTCAGCCTACTTTCATCAATGCACCGATCTACCAGACCTCAAAGAGGGTCAGCCTACTTTCATCAATGCACCGATCTACCAGACCTCAAAGAGGGTCAGCCTACTTTCATCAATGCACCGATCTACGAGACCTCATACAGGGCCAGCCTACTTACATCAATGCACCGAGACCTCAGAGGGCCGGCCTACTTTCATCAATTCATCGATCTACCAGACCTCATAGAGGACCAGCCTACTTACATCAATGCACCGAGACCTCAAAGAGGGCCAGCCTACTTACATCAATGCACCGATCTACGAGACCTCAAAGAGGGCCAGCCTACTTACATCAACGCACCGAGACCTCAGAGGGCCGGCCTACTTTCATCAATTCATCGATCTACCAGACCTCATAGAGGGCCAGCCTACTTTCATCAATGCACCGAGACCTCAGAGGGCCAGCCTACTTTCATCAATTCATCGATCTACCAGACCTCATAGAGGGCCAGCCTACTTTCATCAATGCACAGATCTACGAGACCTGAGGGCCAGCCTACTTTCTGATGCAGAAAGCAGTGATGTGTACTGAACCTGTCACCCTGTGTCTTTGTGTCTGTGACACAGACACAGACACAGAGAGAGAGAGAGAGAGAGAGAGAGAGAGAGAGAGAGAGAGACAACTTCCCCTCATTAGTGAAAGACCATTGGTCAGCAGAGTGTGAGGGCCAGATAGAGGGAGCTTGAGAGAAGGGAAGAGAGGGAGAGAGAAGTGGAAAGAGCTGACAGAGAAACAGTGAGAGGGAGTAAAAGAGAAAAAGGGAGAAAGCTGAGCAAGTGAGAGATGGCGGGATGGAGAGCAAGAGAAATAGCCCCACAAACACACAGCATATAATTTCTTCCCCAAAACAAGGTGGCCCAAAAGGCACTGGACACTGGGAGGAAATATGCTCCCGTCTGCTCTGTACCACTACGATCAACCAGAGGTGAAAGATGTCTCATTCCTCATGCCTCCATTCCAGAGACCATTAGAGCACATAAAGATGTACTGCCAGATTCTGTTTTTCTACACACCAAGAGGCAGAACTCGTGGATCCAATTTTAATGCCTCTGCATGCACCATGAAGGACATGCTACCTACCGTACCTGTAGACTTCCAAACATTGCCCTAACACTAGTTAGCACAGGCTCGCGAAACTACCTCTTAACTTATGAACAGCTTCTAACCTGCTTATGAACAGCTTATAACCTGCTTATGAACGGCTTATAAACTATTGTTCCCGAGGGAATAAGCAGCCTATAAGCAGTATTACCAACCAAGTATTCATAATCAAAGATAGGCCTACAGCACTGGCACTAACAGGTTTCTCCAGATCAAAGCTTCGTGAGGAAGACATTAGGGACTAATTAAACAGCTCTTAAAGACATGCTCCAGTACTTTGGTGACTAGTAAGTATTTTTGAAACCTCCCGCTTTGGCCTGGATGTGTCGATATGTAGTTCACCCATACATAATCTATGATCGGAATTACTGTCTTACCTCAATGAGGCACGAAACTGCTCGTTTGAAAGTGACTATTTTCTGGAAGCTGTGCTGCTTTTCCCTACATTTCCCCCGCATGGGCCAGACCCCTAGCAATTTGAGTTCCAGCCAATGAGATTCAGCTCCTCGTAATTTGAGTGACAGCTGGCAAGAATCACACACAGCAGAGTGAAAGAGAGAGCAATGACGTGGTGCACATACAGTATCTGCACATATGTGATGTAGTACACTATTTTCAGGGACCACTTTTGGCTCATGGGTGCTACTTTCAGAACAACTTGCTAATAAGTATACAAAAATAACAGAGAATCCCTTTAATCATACAAAATACCTTCTAGTACTACTGGCTATTATACTATCACTGTAACGGCGTTCGTTTGTCGAAAGAGAGTCGGACCAAAATGCAGCGTGGTTGTTACTCATGTTCTTTAATGAATGATCGCGATACATGAAATAACTTATAAATATACAAAACAACAAACGGAACGTGAAAACCTATACAGCCTGTCTGGTGAACAACTACACAGAGACAGGAACAATCACCCACGAAATACACAGTGAAACCCCGGCTACCTAAATATGGTTCCCAATCAGAGACAACGAGAATCACCTGACTCTGATTGAGAACCGCCTCAGGCAGCCAAACCTATGCTACACCCCTACTCAGCCGCAATCCCAATGCCTACAAAAAACCCAATACGAAACACAACATTTTAAACCCATGTCACACCCTGGCCTGACCAAATATATAACGAAAACACAAAATACTATGACCAAGGCGTGACAATCACATGCAGAAATCATGACATAGAGAGAAAGGGGATTTATCGCAGTAGATACAGAGAATGTTGGTGATAGGTCAAAGGTTATACTCACTGGTTCAGTTCAACATCCAAGATGAACTGCTCACCAAACGCGTCCACCTGGAAGCTGGCTTGGGCCACGTGGTTCCCCTGTGAATAAAAAAAAATCAGAAACGTTGTACAATCATCTCTATTCCATTGAGTGCTGAAAAAGCTTTTACAAAACAACTAACAATATACATACTGTACATGAACTTTAAGCAAAGGAAGACATTCTGAGAGACAGGGGAGCTGTGATTGAAGCTGAACTAGACCCAGACATTCTGAGAGACATTGGTGATATTAACCATGCAAATCTGTGAAACTCACAACCTCCCACCTCCCCCTGTATTCACACCCTCCCACCTCCCCTGTATTCACACCCTCCCACCTCCCCCTGTATTCACACCCTCCCACCTCCCCCTGTATTCACACCCTCCCACCTTCCCCTGTACTCACACCCTCCCACCTCCCCATGTACTCTCACACCCACCCACCCACCCTCCCTGCTGGCTCATCCAGAAATGATTGATTTGGTTGAGGGGGAAGGTCTAATACATCGCTAGCTCTGGGCACATATGGCGCGTGGTCTATTACAGGCCCCAGGGGAAATGAGGACTTCCCACTATTGTTCCCGTGTAACTCTGAGGGAGTCCCCAGCTAGTTTAATACAGGACTAACCCCTCCCCCAGACATGGCCCACGGGCCTGAGTCAATACACACCAGACGCTGCATTAAAACCAAGGGAGTGTGTGTGTGTGTGTGTGAGTATGAAATGACCCAATCTTCACCTAAGAATGACCTTAGACCTCGGGGTCCCCTGTGGCCACAGACACTATTGTTACTGTGTGTGTGTGTGTGTGTGTGTGTGTGTGTGTGTGTGTGTGTGTGTGTGTGTGTGTGTGTGTGTGTGTGTGTGTGTGTGTGTGTGTGTGTGTGTGTGTGTGTGTGTGTGTGTGTGTGTGTGTGTGTGTGTGTGTGTGTGTGTGTGTGTGTGTGTGTGTGTGTGTGTGTGTGATTCCTTTTCAGGGCACACTTTAAAATCAAATTAAGCTAATTGAATCCACATGAAGTGGTACCAGTAATTGTGTTCTCCTGGACCAGATTTCCCAGTTTGACTGGGCCGAGCCGAGGCACCGAGACCATCAGCGACTCCTGTTTCATTGATTAGTGCATCATAGCAAGACCTAACTCCACTGATGGAGCTAGGGGCCTACCAGGGAGTGCTGTTATCCTACTACAACACAGACAGCCTTACACACACGCACACGCGCACACACACACAACTGATGGCTATGGGCCCATGACTATAAGTGCTTTTCTTCCACAGAACCGCTTAAACAGCACTCAGCTGAGCTCTTCTCAAAGCTCCTCTTTTAAAAATGTGTACAGTAGGTTACGCCTTTAACTGAAAATAGTAGACTCAACGCAAGTCCATAAACAGTTATTTTTGTGTGTCATACGTTTAAGAATGATTTGACAGGTTCCTTTCAGATGTTATGATACCGAGCTAAAAACAGCCGAAATCAGAGCATAATCAGACAATATGACGCTGAGAATGCAGGCTGTGTGACAAAGTGGCTGATTTGAGGTCAGTATAAAACTCTCTCTGGGGATGACAAGAAACTCAAAGACTGATCAGATCAAATGAAGATTCCATCATATCTCTTTCTCTCTCTCTTTGTGGGGCAGTATAATTTCACCTGGAGTCACCTGATGCAGTTGTGCTGTAAATAGTGACAAAAAGATGAGGCAGTGTTTCCCCCAAGAACTTTCTTTTAGGCGGCACAATAATCTTTTTTGAAGACAAATGAAGCCAAACCAGTTGATCAGTATCTGGCACACATGTTCCAGTCCCAAGTTAACTGTTCTAATGACGTAAGCTCATGTTCCTTATTAGAGCTCAACATATAGAACACCAGTGAGGTCATATAAACAATCAATGACAGATGTGTCCATTTAGCCTGGTTATCATGGCTAGCCTGGTTCTCTCTCCCTTGGAGTGAGATACAAAGGGTTAACACCTCCCCTGCCTGCCTCAATCTGCAGCCCTTTACCTGACCCTGTGGGAGCCCCGAGCAGGCTAGCCTTTAGACTAGCATAGCCTCTGGAACTATAAACCCATAATAGTTAGCATCCAGGGGTTAGATTGGCCATTTGGCAAATGCCAGATAGTTTTCGTGCAATTTCTCCATTATTCTGGCTGGCCCCCCTACTAAGATGGGCCTGCCTGGTTTTCTGATAGGCTGAGCTGAGGTCATGTTAACTCACATTCAAAGTCAAACGCAGTATGAGCAAATGGAACTGCTCCGACCTTGTCATTATACTAGTAAACAAACTGAAAGGGTGCATATATAAACGGAGAAAGGGCACATTCTACATTGTCACCTCACTCAAAACGTCCTAAAACCACAATTTGGTCAAACTATAAAGTGCATTATCCTCATGATTCCTGTAATGAAAGTGTCTGCCCTTGTGCCTGTGCTCTCGATGTCCCTCTGCTCAGGCTGAAATTTCAGGCGGTCTTTTCAAACAGCTCTTACACTAAAAGGGCACTATCATCATTTCACAGTATTATTCCAACTTCATAGTGTGGAAATATATATAAAACACGGACAAATCACGTGTTGACTGCACTGAAACAACTCGATTTTAGATAAAAGGAAGGAATAATGGACTAAAAATCTGATTATGTTTATAACGTGTACATTTCAGAGGTAGAGAGCCTTATGATTGTATCTGAGTATCCAGACTAGGTCTTCACATCAGACAGATAATTTAGTAGCCAAAGCAACCACCCAGCTAGTGAACTGTAAAGGATGCCAACCAGATAGAGAGCAGATGCTCTTTAACCATCCAAGAAGCAGTGTGTCTCAGACATCGGGCCATGTGGGTTACTGGCGAATCCATTGTAAGGGCACAAACCAATCATTATTCAATAGATTCTGAAGATATTGTGTCAGGTCCGCTCACCTTCATAATAATAAGAACCTCTCTTACTATATAAGGAAAACAACATATTTGACCCAATTAAACATGTATGGATGTTATAGGCCTATGTGTCTATTCATTCTAATGCATAGGCTTCATCCCCATGTGTTTCATGCATGGGCTCTTTTTCTGATCAGGCCTGAGCCTGTCTTTGTGTATGTATGTGCATAGAAACCCCACAATATACCACCAGGCTATCATTATTTTTCTCAATGAAAAGACACTGCCTACGCTTTTAAATGTGGCGAAATTGGATAGACTATATTCTGTAAATAGACCACTAGTCAAAAGAACTAGCTTGTTATAGGTGAAAATGTGATCTTGCCGAATTCTCTGTGAAATGCGTAAAAATGAGATGATTCAACAAAAAACATAAACAACATGAGAATAGCGGGATGTCTCCAATAGCAACGCGTACCAAAGGCATTTGTCTCTGCACATAGCGGATCTCCATCGCCACCATCACCATAACAAATAACACCACCACTGTGTAGGCTACCTGTGTGGGGCTGGAACTGGCTCTAGTCCTGGTGCTGATGACATCGTGGGTGATTTGACTGTGGTTGTGCATGCTGTAGAGCAGACGGAGAGGGACCGTGTCCTCCTTCCAGGCGAACCTGCTCGCATCACGAACAGCCTTCGCCTGCGACAAGGCGTCTCCTGCACAGGGAGGAAACAGCGATGTTTAAGATTGCGATAGCTATCCTGGCGCAAAAAAAAACACAGCTACAAGCGCCTATACCAAAACATACATCAATGTGAAATAGCACTGTAATGGTTTTGGAATATATTTCCTCAAATAGTTTTAATTAACAATAGACCGATTCCCTTTCATAAGGTTACATTAAATGCAAATGTTAGAGGTTGTTTACGTTGGGGATTCAGGCTCCCTCTCTGGCAGCATAATAACATGGAATGTGGAACGTGTTATTGGTGATGCTGTTGCCATTCGGATCTATTCCAATAAAATACAGAGCAATATTTGTTGTCATAAATACATTACCATTTCGAGGTATATGATTGCTGGAATGAACGAGGCACATCAGTCCAAAGACGCACAAAAGGGAAATCCACCATCGCCGATACATCGTCATCAGTTCTTCTTCATCGAATGGACAAAAAAAGGGACAAATAAAAGCGCTATCCTAAAACGGATTTGGGCACCTCTCTCTTCGCTAGAGGAGGTTCGGGGTTGAGAAGCACAGATGAACGCGCGCGCTGGTCGTCTGCTTAGCGCAGTCTCTTGTGCTGGTGGCCATCGGGGTGCTATTGCTGCCCCTGCATTGAGACGCTCACGCTGCTGTTTCTACCGCTAGAACGCCAGGTGCATCTGAGCGCGCTGAGTCTCTATGGGCAGAGCGCAGAAGGAGGAGAGGTAAGAGGAGAGGAGTGGGGACACATTAAAGCACATCAATATCCAGTAGCTCACTGCAGAAGCGCCTCATGCGTAAACATGCGAGGAGAACAGCGATTGTCGAGATGGGATGTCGGGAACTGTAGTGTGCACGCTCCATCTCCATACAGACCTAGACTACCTTCTGACCGCTTCTGCGCATAATCAAGGGCACAATCACTGAAGGGCACGGTCAAGATAAACCAACTGTAATACTGCTGTGTTGTGTAATAACAGCCCATCAAGCTCTTTCTAGACTATATTCTCAGTTGCTGTATAATTAGCCCAACCCACAGCCAGATGACGCTATTATTCCTTTTACGTAATCTGCGTCCACCTGTTATGTGCCCAGCCGTCTGTCTATACACTGGTGTCCCCCTGTGACCGGCTCATACATGAAACATCCTCCGTTCAGGCTGCAAAGGCATCAGTTTCCTCCTAAAATCGGTTTAATAACTGCCCTTCGGTCTAAAAAAACGTGAAAATATAAGTACTATTTGAATAAAATACAAATTTCCACTACCATGCTAGAGTGGCTAATGCTAATTCCTGATGTTGCCATGGATAAACTACTGTAAGCAGGTCCCCTACAAGCATGCACATACACCAGAAATCATCACAACTTGATCATGTATTAAACCCCTTTAGGCCTAAAGCGCATTTTAGACGCAATCCAGAGGTAATAACATTCAAGATTCTCTGGTCTGATGAAACCAAGATGAACCTGTTTGGCCTGAATGCCAAGCGTCACATCTGGAGAAAACCTGGCACCATCCCTACAGTGAAGCATGTTGGTGGCAGCATCATACTGTGGGGATGTTTTTCAGCGGCAGGGACTGGGAGACTAGTCAGGATTGAGGGGAAGAGGAACAAAGCAAAGTACAGAGAGAACCTTGTGGCCAGATGTAATGTAGAAAATTACAGAGATCCTTGATGAAAAGCGCTCTGGACCAGGTTAGGACCGCAGACTGGGTCGAAGGTTCACCTTCCAACAGAACAACAACCCTAAGCACACAGCCAAGACAATGCACGAGTGGCTTCAGGACAAGTCTATTAATGTTGAGTGGCCAAGACAGAGCCTGGACTTGAACCCGATCGAACATCCATGGAGAGACCTGAAAATAGCTGTGCAGCGACGCGCTCCATTCAACCTGACAGAGCTTGAGAGGATCTGCAGAGAAGAATGGGAGAAACTCCCCAAATACAGGTGTGCCAAGTTCGTAGTGTCATACCCAAGAAGACTCGAGACTGTATTTGCTGCCAAAGGTGCTTCAACAAAGTACTGAGTAAAGGGTCTGTATACATTTTTTAAATACATTTGCAAAAATGTCTAAAAAGCAGTTTTTGCTTTGTCATTATGGGTGTGTAGATTGAGGAGGAAAAAAATATATTTAATACATTTTAGAATAAGGCTGTAACTTAACAAAATATGGAACAAGTCTGAATACATTCCAAGTGCATTGTATGGCTAGCCCCATATCCTCCTCAACATCACTTCCACCTGCTCTCATTACCTATTGATTGCTCATTGTCAGCAAATAATCCTTGCCTCTGTTCAGGCATGTGTAGATAGGGCTCTACATGTGCAGAGCACATGCCCCTTCCAGTCTCCAAAGTGCCCTTTTCCATGGTGGTATAATTTCCCCCCAAAATTTGTAAAAAAAAATACAATAAATATGTAATTGTTTTAATCCCACTGAACTCGAATTCGCACCGATTCTCCCAAACCAAAAATGTGTGCGTCTTGATTGTTGACTAATGACCAGCAGCGTTGCATGGGTAAAATCACTGGGGAAGCCTCCACTATTCCAGCACCATTTCAACTTCAACATCATCAAATCACCTTTGCTTAGTCTAATACACTGACAACTAAAAGATACCAAAAATTATTTAGTCCAATCAACAAGGCTAAATACATGTACGTACATGCATGCTCTTTCATGCAAGTTGAAAAACATGTTGACTCACTCTACTTGTAGAGAAATGCCAATGCCATCCTCTATTTCATGTTGACGAAATGGTCTATCACTCTGTCATACAGTACATGCTTTTATCTTTTGGTGTCCTGGGCTACCTGGCTAAAAGGCCTGCTAGCTTGCTTAACTTTAATTCATGGACAACGTTAGCTATTTAACATTCGTGTTCTACATCTAGCTACATATTGAACTTCCATCCTCTCAGGCCAGGGGCACAACAATGTATAAATTAATGGTTGGATCAGAATCGCCGTTCTAATCATTGTAAAGTACAGAGAATTAAGTAAAAACACAACTCCAAATCCATATCTGTCAAGAGAATTAAGTTCTCAGTGTTCATAAACCCAATTGAATTGATTACTCATCCTGATATCCAGAATTTGTAGGAAACTGGTTGGAATGAATCAGACAGAGGCCCAGCTACAATTGTCAGGAATATTTATTTAGAGAGCTCTGCCTATCATTTCTAGTACATTGGTCTATCTATATACCTCACATTTCGTCATAAATGTCCCTCCTCCTCTCAGATACAATGGCAACATAGTTCACAAGTCTTCTCCTACTCATAAATATTCTGCCACCTGTTAAACGATCTACTACAAGCCCAAGGTCTCTCCCCTCCCTTGGTGGGGATAGAATGTCCTGTAAGGAACACAGTATTCCAGCCGGTCTGACGATAGCTCCATTTGTTTCTAACAAGGAACAGAAAGTCCTTGTTCTAATTCTTGACTAAAACTACACACATTAGATTTAGTGTTATGATTCTAATAAGATTCATACAATCATACAGTGACAGGGTAGTATTCTGTCAGTTATAGTTCTATGTTAAATGTATACATCATTTAGTCATTATTCATAAAAAATCCCATACCACTATCTCCATCCATGGCTAATTTAGGGAAGTGCCCATTATAGCTAGCTGGCAACTGGACGACAACAACAACGAGATGCAACAATTTAAGTTTTTCAATGATGTATGCTCTCAATGGGATTTGATACTAGTGAAGCCAAAACCCAAGCTGGCTTCCCTTAACACTTTTGTTTTGTTGGTGCGCCAGGACCATTCAATTGAGCTCTCTCAGTTTAGCTCAATGCTGATATACTTTTTTCAGTCAAGGGAGGCCTGACAGAAGGTTAAATAAAGGTTAAATAAAAAATTAAAAAATGTAAATGCTCATTGGCTTCCCTTGCCTTCAATGCTTCGGCGGCAACAATGTCATCCTCATTTGGAAAATTATGAAACACAGAGACGAAAGATAAATGATTTAGTTTTTTAAAATTTGTTCCTTGGTAAAAAATAAATAATAATAATTTAAAAAAAATTGGGAGTGGCCTTGCTTCCCTTGGCATTCATAAATACACTCCACTGCCAATGACCAGTCATCAGCATTGTTGGGCAAAGGTGGTATGGGTTAAACTAAGCTTATGTTTAGGGTAGGGATGTCCCAAGGATTACAAATAGCCCTAACCTATCCAGATTAGTGGCCAGAAAGACAGTCTTGCCTGGAAAAAACAGAGTAGGCCTACATTAATCATCCATATAAAATACAGTTCAGCAATCAACTACTGACTCATCATTGCCAGAACAGGCTACCTGGTGATGTGGTCTTATTTCAGAAATTGCCAGTTGCCACCCAAACTTGGCCTATGTCTAAAGAAGCTGTAACATCAATATTATGACTTCAACATTATGGGTGTCACGTTCGTTATAGCGATGAGACCAAGGTGCAGCGTGATTTGAATACATCTTCTTTTAATGAAGGAAGAACACTGAATGAACTATACAAAAACACCAAAACGAACGTGAAGCTATACAATAATAGTGCTGACACAGGCAACTAAACAGACAATAATCCACGAAATACCCAAGGAATATGGCTGCCTCAATATGGTTCCCAATCAGAGACAACGATAAACAACTGCCTCTAATTGAGAACCAATCTAGGCAACCATAGACATACATAACACCTAGACTAGTGAAGAAACAGACATACAAAACCCCTAGACAGGAAAAAACACATCACCCATGTCACACCCTGACCTAACCAAAATAATAAAGAAAACAAAGAATACTAAGGTCAGGGCGTGACAGTACAACCCCGCCGCACACCTAAGCCTATATGGGAGGGTCTGGGTGGGCATAACTCCGAGGTGGCGGTTCTGGATCGGGACGTGGACCCCGCTCCACTTCTGACTCGTCACACTTACTTAATGTCTCTGGAGCGGGAACCCTCACCACCGACCACGGACTAGAGGACGCCACTGGACTGATGGTCGAGTCTGGAGTGAGTGGCGGATCCGGACTGGAGGCAGACTCTGGCGGATCCGGACTGGAGGGAGACTCTGGCGGATCCGGACTGGAGGGAGACTCTGGCGGATCCGGACTGGAGGGAGACTCTGGCGGATCCGGACTGGAGGGAGACTCTGGCGGATCCGGACTGGAGGGAGACTCTGGCGGATCCGGACTGGAGGGAGACTCTGGCGGATCCGGACTGGAGGGAGACTCTGCGGCCCGTCGCGGGAGGTTCCGGTCTGCGGCCCGTCACCGGACGCTTTAGACTGGCGAGGCGCACTGTAGGCCTGGTGCGTGGTGCCGGCACTGGTGATACCAGGCTGAGGACACGCACCTCAGGGCGAGTGCGGGGAGCAGGCACAGGACGTACTGGGCTGTGGAGGCGTACTGGAGGTCTGGAGTGTAGAGCTGACACAACCCGTCCTGGCTGAATGTTTATACTTGCCCTGCAAATGCAGGGTGCTGGCACAGGACGCACTGGGCTGTGCAGATTCACAGTATGCAGAGCCGGCGCAGGATATTCTGGTCCGTGGAGGTATACTGGAGACCAGGAGCGCTGAGCCGGCACCCTCCTTCCTGGCTGGATGCCCATTCTAGCCCCGCAAATGCGAGGAGCTGGAATAGAGTGCACCGGGCTAGAAATGCGTACTGGAGACACTGTGCGTTCCACCGCATAACACTGTGCCAGACCAATAACACGCTCCCCACGGTAAGCATGAGGAGTTGGCTTAGGTCTCCGACCTGACTCAGCCAATCTCCTCGTGTGCCACCCCCCCCCAAAAAATCTTGGGGCTGCCTCTTGTGCTTCGGTGCTAGCCGTGTACCCTCGTAACATTGTCGTTCCTCTTGTGCTTTCTCCACCTGCTTACACTGCAGAGTCCTTTCCCCTCGTAGTATCAACGCTCAGCTTTTGCTGCCTCTAATTCCTGCTTTGGATGGCGATACTCCCCCAGCTGTGTCCAGGGTCCTGCTCCATCCAGTATTTCCTCACAGGTCCATTTACCCATTAATCGCTGTTCCTCTTTATCACGCTGCTTGGTCCTCGTTTGGTGGGTGATTCTGTCACGTTCGTTATAGCGATGAGACCAAGGTTCAGCGTGATTTGAATACATCTTCTTTTAATGAAGGAAGAACACTGAACGAACTATACAAAAACAAAACGAATGTGAAGCTATACAATAATAGTGCTGACACAGGCAACTAAACATAGACAATAACCCACGAAATACCCAAGGAATATGGCTCCCTAAATATGGTTCCCAGTCAGAGACAACGATAAACAACTGCCTCTAATTGAGAACCAATCTTGGCAACCATAGACATACATAACACCTAGACTAGTAAACACCCATAGACATACAAAACCCCTAGACAGGAAAAAACACATACATCACCCATGTCACACCCTGACCTAACCAAAATAATAAAGAAAACAAAGAATACTAAGGTCAGGGCGTGACAATGGGATGAAGATGTAACATATTCTGGCAAATTGTTATGAATTTTATGAATAATGACTGAACAATGTATACATTTAACTATAACTATTTGAATTCTACCCTGTTTTTTATTATATCTGATTAATAATGTTCGTTCCTAAGAAAGAGGTTATGTAGCATGGACAAGGGGTATTGGAAATGATAACCATTGTGGAAGAAGGAATGTATGTGTGTGTGTGCCTAAAGTAAGCAAAGAGAATCCTTAACCTATGTTTGAACCGACTCAGCTATAACTTTGTGGATATAAAATAAGACAGCGAGAGCCCCTCCAGGTTTTCCATATCTGGAACCGAACTGTCAGAGTCTGTAACCGCAGAGCAGATTGTTTTTGTTTAGCACATGCCCCCCGAAAGGTCTGTGCACGGCCCTGCCTGTTTACAGCCCAGACGCCAAGTTTAAATTGCATCTCATATTCAGTCCCTAATCACCAGCGCCACATAGCAACTCCCATCTGACCCCAGTGCATTCATTTTAAAGAAATGAGGGAGAACAAGAGCACTGTGCTAAATACAGGCACACAAATAAGGAAAGTCTAGAAAACCGATGCATTTCTCCTTCAGTTATGCTGAGGGTGAATTCTAGATGCATTCAGTACATGAGAAGGTGCAAACACTTCTTTATTACTGTTACGGAGGGAAAGAGGAAGCAATCCCTCTCGCCTTGTCTCAGAGTCTCTCTGTGTTGGTGGCTGTATAAGAGGACAATGTGCTTTATGACAAGTTAGCCTTGAGGGAGTCCTCTCCTTTGTGTAACACAGCTTGTCCAGTGTCAGAGCTATGTACTCATATCTATGAGAATGTGCTCATTCAACTGATCACAGACATGTCAGAGCGGTTTAGGTAGTCTTTCATTTATCAAACAGACGTCACATAGATACCTTTTTTTCCTGTACAATACGTACGGAAATGTAATGACAATTCAATAGAAAACCTTCGGTTGTATCCCTTTTAATAAAAAAAAAAGGTACAATACCACATACCAAAAACACAACCATGCAGTTCCTCTGGACACCAGAACACATGCAGGCGTTGTACAGAACCGAGGATAGTGCTTCAGCCTGTTCTCCAGATAAAACCAGTCATGGTAAAATAGCCAGGTAGACTAGAAGCTGCCATGGTTAAATCAACACAACAGTGTCGCGCCAGCACCCTCCCAACCTGAAGGGAACTATTCCCTTTATAGAAGTCATAGGTTTAAAGAGCCACAGTCAATGGGTTCGCATATAGATCTGCTATGTCACTCAATGAAACTGTCATACAATAAGTGCGTACTGAGTCCGTAACAGGTTAGCGCTCATATTGGGAAGATTCTGGGTCACCCTAACCCCCTCCCTCTCTAGCTGGGGAAGGCCTGGAACTCCCAGTCTATGTCCTCACTGGAGTCAAACTGCTGGGAAAGCCTCTGAACTCACACTCCATGTCCTCACTGGAGTGGAACAGCTGGGAAAGCCTCTGAACTCACACTCCATGTCCTCACTGGAGTGGAACAGCTGGGAAAGCCTCTGAACTCACACTCCATGTCCTCACTGGAGTGGAACAGCTGGGAAAGCCTCTGAACTCACACTCCATGTCCTCACTGGAGTGAAACAGCTGGGAAAGCCTCTGAACTCACACTCCCTGGAGTGGAATGTCCTCACTGGAGTGAAACAGCTGGGAAAGCCTCTGAACTCACACTCCATGTCCTCACTGGAGTGGAACAGCTGGGAAAGCCTCTGAACTCACACTCCATGTCCTCACTGGAGTGGAACAGCTGGGAAAGCCTCTGAACTCAACTCCATGTCCTCACTGGAGTGAAACAGCTGGGAAAGCCTCTGAACTCACACTCCATGTCCTCACTGGAGTGGAACAGCTGGAACAGGAAAGCCTCTGAACTCACACTCCATGTCCTCACTGGAGTCTGAACTCTGAACTCACACTCCATGTCCTCACTGGAGTGGAACAGCTGGGAAAGCCTCTGAACTCACACTCCATGTCCTCACTGGAGTGGAACAGCTGGGAAAGCCTCTGAACTCACACTCCATGTCCTCACTGGAGTGGAACAGCTGGGAAAGCCTCTGAACTCACACTCCATGTCCTCACTGGAGTGGAACAGCTGGGAAAGCCTCTGAACTCACACTCCATGTCCTCACTGGAGTGAAACAGCTGGGAAAGCCTCTGAACTCACACTCCATGTCCTCACTGGAGTGAAACAGCTGGGAAAGCCTCTGAACTCACACTCCATGTCCTCACTGGAGTGAAACAGCTGGGAAAGCCTCTGAACTCACACTCCATGTCCTCACTGGAGTGGAACAGCTGGGAAAGCCTCTGAACTCACACTCCATGTCCTCACTGGAGTGGAACAGCTGGGAAAGCCTCTGAACTCACACTCCATGTCCTCACTGGAGTGGAACAGCTGGGAAGCCTCTGAACTCACTCCATGTCCTCACTGGAGTGAAACAGCTGGGAAAGCCTCTGAACTCACACTCCATGTCCTCACTGGAGTGAAACAGCTGGGAAAGCCTCTGAACTCACACTCCATGTCCTCACTGGAGTGAAACAGCTGGGAAAGCCTCTGAACTCACACTCCATGTCCTCACTGGAGTGGAACAGCTGGGAAAGCCTCTGAACTCACACTCCATGTCCTCACTGGAGTGAAACAGCTGGGAAAGCCTCTGAACTCACACTCCATGTCCTCACTGGAGTGGAACAGCTGCCAGAGGTTCAGCAGAGAGCTGCTGGGAACATTGCTAGTTTTTTCCTGCTCCTGAGCAGTCCGCTGCTTCTCAACTTTCCTTCTCTTCCTTCTGTAATCCCTGACCCTCCTCTGTAACGTCCTGGCAGGAGGAGGGGTGTGTGTCTCCGTGTCACCTGCCTCGAGCTCCGGAACACCCCCAGTATTCCCGGGAAGAGTATCCCCAGCCAACGTATCATGACTCAGTTCCCTCTCCTCTAAAGCTCTGAGCTTGTGGTGTTCTGAAGGCCCTGCAACCTTGTGCTGACTGGAAGGGACCTTCACACGTCCAGCTGGATCGCCACATTGTAAATCCTCTGTGTGACTAAATGAAGAGCGGCCATCTTTGTCTGTGTGAGTTCTCTGGCCCTGATGGGAAAGTCTGGGGTTAGCGACAGAGTCAAGGGTAGAAGGGTCTATTTCTGCATTAGACACAGGTGTCTGACTCAGCCCAGCCCTCTGGGGGTGCTTGCGGGGGGATCCCTGTTGGCAGCGTTGTTTGCAGGACAGGGATCTGTGCTTGGGCTGGGGTCTGTCTGGGACGTAAGAGCACCTCTTCTCCCCCTCGCTGGTGCTGTGGAGAACAGGGGCTCCTCGGCTGCGCTTCCGAGGCTGTTCCAAGGGGTTTTCCACACTCTGGGAGAGAGGGGGCTCCACTGGAGTAGACCAGAGGGACATTAATCCCCCCTTCAGCTCTTTGGTTTCCACACCTCCCTCCATCTGTATGCTGGGTCCAGGAACACACAACAGGGAGGTTATGCTGTACTTTGACCTATGGGAACAAAAAATTACTTAGAGATGTGGTGATCAGCACAACATAGAAAATCAGCAGTGAAAAAACCCAGGCAATCTGCAAAATGTTCCACACAACATTGCATTAGTTTTCCTAACAAGCGTGTGACTGAACAGCATTCAATATGTGTGCTTTTACTTTTGATTTGGGTAGATTTTGCTCCTGTGTGGACAATTGGTAGTGCATGGTGCTTGCAACGCCAGGGTTATGGGCTCCATTCTCACTGGGAATTTAGAAAATGTAATTCTCTCTGGATAAGAACATCTGCTAAATGACTAAAATGTAAAAATGTAAGACTACTGTACCTTGTGGTTGGAGTTTGTGTTGTTTTGACGTGACTGAAGTTGAAGGGCAGTGTGGTGATGAGCCTGTCCACCACCAGGTACTCATCACTTCTGGAGAAGGCCTTGTGCTGCTCACTCCGCAGGTGCTGCAGAATACAGACACAAGTAAAGCATTCCCACAACGTCTGCTACCACTACATCAAGTACAGAAGTCCTTTTATACATGATTAGGTCCTCGTTATAAACACGTGTTAACTATGTTTACATACATTAAACAGATGTATTCTAACTCACAGCTTTGATGTTGTTGTATTTGAGCGTGCAGCACTCGCAGTAGCCTCCACGTTTCTTCTCCCTGTTCCTCCTGGCCCGGTCCTGCCCCCTCTCCTCACTGGCTGACACTCTCGCCCCTCGGTTCCTGAGACACCCATAGGTCAGTAAGTAATAGCCAGGTCAGAGTTCAATCGCATATAGTTGCCTAGCAACCGAGACTTAGCAGTTAGTCTCGGAGGGTGCTAAGCAATATATAACCGTTTTCTGCTGTAGCAATCCCCATCAACAACAGTAGGAAAAGCTGGATGTTTTGGTGAATCAGGTAAAACACAAATGCCAAGACAGGGGAATATACCCTGCTTATTCTATAATCGGTGGATTTTCTTTATGTTCACAACAAGAAGGGTTAAGAAAGGTGAGGCGTTTGGTGAATTTAGACTCCATACCTGTGCTCTTTAGGTCTCTTCCCAGAGTGTTCCTGGTCCTCTACATAGAATGGACTGCAGGGGGGAGCTGACGTTAGGTTAAACTCTGGCATGTTCGGCATGGCCAGATAAATTGGACGGTAATGTCTGGCAGAGAGACATAAGATAGTTGCTATATTACATGCTCAAACAGCAACTTATGACAATAAGAATTGCCTTAATATGTCAATACTACAGACATTGGAGTCTCATCTCTTTTATAGACCCACCTGCTGGAGTCCACTACCTTTACAAAGGGTTTACGGATCCTTCCACCTGAGTAAAACACAGAACAAAGCATTAGAGACTGTGTCTATGTCTGGGTCAAATACCTTCTCATAATGATATACAGGAGGCAGGCTCATAATAATGGCTGGACGGAGCAAATGGAATGGCATCAAACACATGGGCCGAAGGCACTGCATCGCAGTGCTAGAGGCGTCACTGCAGACCCTGGTTCGAGTCCAGGCTGTATCACAACTGGCCGTGTTTGGGAGTCCCATAGGGCGGCGCACAATTGGCCCAGCGACATCCGGGGATTTTTTCTCAGGTTTTTGCCTGCCATATGAATTCTGTTATACTCACAGACATCATTCAAAGTGTTTTCTATCCAATACTAATAATAATATGCATATATTAGCATCTGGGACTGAGTATGTGGTAGTTCAGTCTGGGCACGTTATTCATCCAAAAGTGAAAATGCTGCCCCCTATCCCAAACAAGTTAAGGTACCACCGACCTCCTGTGAGTACCAGTGTTATCGTACAACCACTACTAACATCAACCTTAATCTACTGAGACGATATACGTAGGTGTTAGAAGTTCTCTATAACAATAACACAGTGATGAAGCAGTAAACAGACAACAGAGTCACATGCAGCAGGACATTACTTACCCTTATACTTCTGGAAGGCTGGTTTTCCTATAGGTTCTCCTTTGGCCTACATTAGTAAGGAATAACACACAAGACTGGTGTAAGTGATATGTTATTTCAGGAAAGAACTGTCAAAATATAAGTCCAGAAACATGACTTACACTTTTCTTGACAGCAGCTGTGATTGCGGTTGGCTTTTCAGCAGTATACTTAACATTCCTTTTCTTATTTTCAATATAAGCTATTACATCTGGAATTGAAGGAAATTCAAGAAAAAAAAATTTGGCATACGAAAGTATCATTGTCATAATATGCATTATGTCAACATTTCTTATCAAACAAATTAATAGACATGTTACCATCAATGTACAGGATTTTCACTCCCCACTCCAGAGCATTGGACAGGATCTCGTTGACCTGTATTCTCACCTACAGGGTAAAAACAAATGAACATCTTAACCGAAGAACTGAAATCCAAAGTATCTCCTGAAGTATGAATAAACATTTCGATCCAAAGTGCAAACTTTCCTGAAGTTCCTGACGACTATCAGTCAGAAACAATAAAAGTAACATGTAGCATTAGGTTGGAAATAGCTTGCCAAACTCATTAGTGAGGATCTTAATTAACAAACCTGCTCTTTTACAACTCTCTTCACAAAAGACTTGCCCCTGCTTATGACCACCTGTCAAATACCAGAGAGATAGGGAGAGATGGATAAATATATATATATGGATAGCTTCAGTTTTAGAGCATATCATGGAAAATGACCCCACTGAGATACAGATACCAGTGACAGACACAGAGAGGAAAAGTTGGCTCACCATGTCTGCCTGGCCCTGGGAGCTTCCTTTGAGGCTGTCTCTGTGGCTGCCGGGATGGGGGCGAGGGTGGGGGGAGCTGTGCCCAGAGTCAGGGCTTGGGACAAGAGGGTCGCGGCCATGACACTGCACATACCTGGCCTCTCTCTTATTAGACACCAGGTACTTGATCTCCTTGCTGAAGAACTTCTCCACCGTCTGAGAGGGGACAGAGACACTGGGTCAGATGTGGGGGGGGGGTCTGTGCATATTTGTAAACAACAGCTGGTGCACGAAATCTAAGTCTCTAGATTTTGCTCGCCTGAAGATGAGTATATTGTGATAAATTGCAGGCCACACTACTTGCCTAGAGAGTTTTCAGCCATACTTTTCATGGCTGTTTATTTACCACTACAGACAGATGCTGGCACTAAGACCACACTCAGTCAGCTGCATAAGGAAATAAGCAAACAGGAAGCCACTGACCCAGAGGCGGCGCTCCTAGTGGCCGGAGACTTTAATGCAGGGAAACTGAAATCAGTTCTACCAATTTCTATCAACATGTTAAATGATCACCTGTACTCCACACACAGAGATGCGTACAAAGCTCTCCCTCGCCCTCCATTTGTAAATCTGACCTCAACTCTATCCTCCTGATTCCTGCTTACAGGCAAAAATTAAAGCAGGAAGCACCAGTGACTCGATCTATTAAAAAAAAGTGGTCAGATGAAGCAGGTGCTAAACTACAGGACTGTTTTACTATCACAGACTGGAACATGTTCCGGGATTCTTCACGATGGCATTGTGTACACCACATCAGTCACTGGTTTTATCAATAAGTGCATTGAGGACGTCGTCCCCCACAGTGACTGTACGTACATACTAGAGGTCGACCGATTATGATTTTTTTTTTAGCGCCGATGCCGATTATTGGAGGGCCAAACAAAGCCGATACCGACTAATGGGCCGATTTTTATTGTTTATTTGTAATAATGACAATTACAACAATAATGAATGAACACTTATTTTAACTTAATAAAATACATCAATGAAATCAATTTAGCCTCAAATAAATAATGAAACATGTTCAATTTGGTTAAAATAATGCAAAAACAAAGTGTTGGAGAAGTGTTGGAGAAGAAAGTAAAAGTGCAAAGTCTCCCACTTAAAAAGACGAGAGGGGCCTGTAATTTTCATCATAGGTACACTTCAACAAAATGAGAGAAAAAAATCCCGAAAATCACATTGTAGGATTTTTAATTAATTTATTTGCAAATTATGGTGTAAAATAAGTATTTGGTCACCTACAAACAAGCAAGATTTCTGGCTCTCACAGACCTGTAACTTCTTCTTTAAGAGGCTCCTCTGTCCTCCACTTGTTACCTGTATTAACGGCACCTGTTTGAACTTGTTATCAGTTTGGCCAAGACCAAAGAGCTGTCAAAGGACACCAGAAACAAAATTGTAGACCTGCACCAGGCTGGGAAAACTGAATCTGCAATAGGTAAGCAGCTTGGTTTGAAGAAATCAACTCTGGGAGCAATTATTAGGAAATGGAAGACATACAAGACCACTGATAATCTCCCTCGATCTGGGGCTCCACGCAAGATCTCACCCCGTGGGATCAAAATGATCACAAGAACGGTGAGCAAAAATCCCAGAACCACACGGGGGGGACCTAGTGAATGACCTGCAGAGCTGGGACCAAAGTAACAAAGCCTACCATCAGTAACACACTACGGCGCCAGGGACTCAAATCCTGCAGTGCCAGACGTGACCCCCTGCTTAAGCCAGTACATGTCCAGGCCCGTCTGAAGTTTGCTAGAGAGCATTTGGATGATCCAGAAGAAGATTGGGAGAATGTCATATGGTCAGATGAAACCAAAATATAACTTTTTGGTAAAAACTCAACTCGTCGTGTTTGGAGGACAAAGAATGCTGAGTTGCATCCAAAGAACACCATACCTACTGTGAAGCATGGGGGTGGAAACATCATGCTTTGAGGCTGTTTTTCTACAAAGGGACCAGGACGACTGATCCGTGTAAAGGAAAGAATGAATAGGGCCATGTATCGTGAGATTTTGAGTGAAAACCTCCTTCCATCAGCAAGGGCATTGAAGATGAAACATGGCCAGGTCTTTCAGCATGACAATGATCCCCAAACACACCGCACAGGCAACGAAGGAGAGCTTTGTAAGAAGCATTTCAAGGTCCTGGAGTGGCCTAGCCAGTGTCCAGATCTCAACCCCATAGAAAATCTTTGGAGGGAGTTGAAAGTCCGTGTTGCCCAGCAACAGCCCCAAAACGTCACTGCTCTAGAGGAGATCTGCATGGAGGAATCGGCCAAAATACCAGCAACAGTGTGTGAAAACCTTGTGAAGACTTACAGAAAATGTTTGACCTCTGTCATTGCCAACAAAGGGTATATAACAAAGTATTGAGATTAACTTTTGTTATTGACCAAATACTTATTTTCCACCATAATTTGCAAATAAATTCATAAAAAATCCTACAATGTGATTTTCTAGATTTTTCCTCCTCATTTTGTCTGTCATAGTTGACGTGTACCTATGATGAAAATTACAGGCCTCTCTCATCTTTTTAAGCGGGAGAACTTGCACAATTGGTGGCTAAATACTTTTTTGCCCCACTGTATGTGCCATGTAAAAAAGCTAACGTTTAAGTTCCTTGCTCAGAACATGAGAACATATGAAAGCTGGTGGTTCCTTTTAACATGAGTCGTCAATATTCCCAGGTAAGAAGTTTTAGGTTGTAGTTATTATAGGACTATTTCTCTCTATACCATTTGTATTTCATATACCTTTGACTATCGGATGTTCTTATAGGCACTTTAGTATTGCCAGTGTAACAGTATAGGTTCCGTCCCTCTCCTCGCTACTACCTGGGCTCGAACCAGGAACACAACGACAACAGCCACCCTCGAAGCAGCGTTACCCATGCAGAGCAAGGGGAACAACTACTCCAAGTCTCAGAGCGAGTGACGTTTGAAACGCTATTAGCGCGCACCCCGCTAACTAGCTAGCCATTTCACATCGGTTACACCAGCCTAATCTCGGGAGTTGATAGGCTTGAAGTCATAAACAACGCAATGCTTGAAGCATTGCGAAGAGTTGCTGGCAAACACACGAAAGTGCTGTTTGAATGAATGCTTACGAGCCTGCTGGTACCTACCATCGCTCAGTCCGACTGCTCTATCAAATCATAGACTTAATTATAACATAATAACACACAGAAATACGAGCCTTTGGTCATTAAAATGGTCGAATCCGGAAACTATCATCTCGAAAACAAAACGTTTATTCTTTCAGTGCAATACGGAACTGTTCCGTATTTTATCTAACGGATGGCCTCCCTAAGTCTAAATATTGCTGTTACATTGTACAACCTTCAATGTTATGTCATAATTATGTACAATTCTGGCAAATTAATTACAGCTTTTGTTAGGAATAAATGGACTTCACACAGTTCGCATTGAGCCAGGTGGACCAAACTGCTGCATATATCCTGACTGCTTGCACGGAACGCAAGAGAAGTGACACAATTGCCCTAGTTATAACAAATTCATGTTAGCAGGCGATATTAACTAAATATGCAGGTTTAAAAATATATCCTTGTGTATTGATTTTAAAGAAAGGCATTGATGTTCATGGTCAGGTACATTGGTGCAACGACTGTGCTTTTTTCACAAATGCGCTTGTTAAATCATCACCGGTTGGTCGAAGTAGGCTGTGATTCAATGAGAAATTAACAGGCACCGCATCGATTATATGCAACACAGGACACGCTAGATAAACTAGTAATATCATCAACCATGTGTAGTTAACTAGTGATTATGTTAAGATTGATTGTTTTTTAAAAGATAAGTTTAATGCTAGCTAGCAACTTACCGTGGCTTCTTGCTGCCCTCATGTAACAGGTAGTCAGCCTGCCTTGCAGGCTCCTCGTGGAGTGCAATGTAAGGCAGGTGGTTAGAGTGTTGGACTAGTAACCGGAAGGTTGCAAAAACGAATCCCCGAGCTGACAAGGTAAAAATCTATCATTGTGCCCCTGAACAAAGCAGTTAGCCCACTGTTCCTAGGCCATTGAAAATAAGAATGTGTTCTTAACTGACTTACCAAGTTAAATAAAGGTGTAAAAAAATAAAATAATAAGAAATAAATCAACAAATCGGTGTCCAAAAATGCAGATTGTTATGAAAACTTGAAATCGGCCCTAATTAAATCGGCCATTTTGATTAATCAGTCGACCTCTAGTACATACCCCAACCAGAAGCCATGGATTACAGGCAACATTCGCACTGAGCTAAAGGGTAGAGCTGCCGCTTTCAAGGTGCGGGACTCTAGCTTACAAGAAATCCTGCTATGCCCTGCGACGAACCATCAAACAGGCAAAGCGTCAATACAGGGCTAAGATTGAATCATACTACACCGGCTCCGACGCTCCTCTTATGTGGCAGGGCTTGCTACTATTACAGACTACAAAGGGAAGCCCAGCCGCGACCAGCCGCGCCCAGTGACACAAGCCTATCAGACAAGATAAATCACTTCTATGCTCGCTTCTGGGAAAACAACACTGAGGCATGCATGAGAGCATCAACTGTTCCGGACGACTGTGATCACACTCTCTATAGCCGATGTGAGTAAGACCTTTAAACAAGTCAACATACACAAGGCTGCGGGGCCAGACAGATTACCAGGACGTGTGCTCCGGGCATGTGCTGACCAACTGCCGAGTGTCTTCACTGACATTTTCAATGTCCCTGATTGAGTCTGTAATACAAATATGTTTCAAGCAGACCACCATAGTCCCTGTGCCCAAGAACACAAAGGCATCCTGCCTAAATGACTACTGCCCTTTCCCACCTGGACAAAAGGAACACTTATGTGAGAATACTGCGCATTGACTACAGCTCAGCGTTCACTCATCACTAAGCTAAGGATCCTGGGACAAAACACCTCCCTCTGCAACTGGATCCTGGACTTCCTGACGGGCCGCCCCAGGTGGCGAGGGTAGGTAGCAACACACCTGCAACGCTGATCCTCAACACTGGAGCTCCACAGAGGTGCATGCTCAGTCCCCTCCTGTACTCCCTGTTCACCCACGACTGCATGGCCAGGCACGACTCCAACACCATCATTAAGTTTGCAGATGACACAACAGTGGTAGGCCTGATCACCGACAACGACGAGACAGCCTACAGGGAGGAGGTCAGAGACCTGGCCGGGTGGTGCCAGAATAACAACCTAACTCTCAACGTAACCAAGACTAAGGAGATGATCGTGGACTACAGGTAAAGAAGAACCGAGCACGCCCCCATTCTCATCGACGGGGCTGTAGTGGAGCAGGTTGAGAGCTTCAAGTTCCTTGGTGTTCATATCAACAACAAAATAGAATGCTCAAAACACACAAAGACAGTCGTGAAGAGGGCACGACAAAACCGTTTCCCCCTCAGGAGAAAGGGGTTCTACAGCTGCAACACCGAGAGCATCCTGATTGGTTGCATCACTGCCTGGTACGGCAATTGCTCGGCCTCTGACCGCAAGGCACTACAGACCGTAGTGCGTACGGCCCAGTACATCACTGGGGCTAAGCTGCCTGCCATCCAGGACCTCTACACCGGTGTAAGAGGAAGGCCCTAAGACCCCAGCCACCCCATTCATAGACTGTTCTCTCTACTACCGCATGGCAAGCGGTACCGGAGTGCCAAGTCCAGGACAAAAAGGCTTCTCAACAGTTTTTACCCCCAAGCCATAAGACTCCTGAACTGGTTATCAAATGGCTACACGGACTATTTGCATTTTGTGCCCCCCCCCAACCCCTCTTTTTAAGCTGCTGCTATTCTCTGTTTATCATATATGCATAGTCACTTTAACTATACATTCATGTACATACTACCTCAATTGGGCCGACTAACCAGTGCTCCCACACATTGGCTAACCGGGCTATCTGCATTGAGTCCCACCACCCACCAACCCCTCTTTTTACGCTGCTGCTACTCTCTGTTCATCATATATGCATACTCACTTTAACCGTATCTACATGTACATACCACCTCAATCAGCCTGACTTACCGGTGCCTGTATGTAGCCTCGCTACTTTTATAGCCTAGCTTCTGTATATAGCCTGTATATAGTCTTTTTACTGTTGTTTTTATTTACTTACCTATTGTTCACCTAACACCTTTTTTTGCACTATTGGTTAGAGCCTGTAAGTAAGCATTTCACTGTAAGGTCTACATACACCTGTTGTATTCGGCGCACGTGACAAATAAACTTTGACTTGGAGGAGAACACACAAGGTCCATCCTGAACCAGACAGAGTATTAATCAAATACTGTATTTAAAATGGTGGTGAAAAGAGAGAAATGACAGCGGGCAGCAGTGCAAGGGGTTTCAGGGTCTCTATGAGGACCCCACACGCACAATCTTGCACAAAGTTTTGAGCTGCTGCACTCCGGAAGGAGATATAGGTCCCACTGTTCAGCAAGAATAGGAGTGGGTTGTGCTTGATTGCGTCAGCTATCAGGTTGCTGAACAGTGGAACATAGGACAGATGCAGGCCCAATACATGGTCGGACAGTTAAGCCACAGACTTTAAATATGTGTGACTTGAGTACTAACTTTCCAATGTTTTCCGTACTACATGTATTATAGTGTAGTGTTTGTATGCTGACTTCACAAAATGAATTTCTATGTAAATGGACAATAACTTACTGCATGTATATTGTATCAAAGTGAGTCAACCAGAGAGATAACAACTCCGGTAACAAGACAGAAGCCATCACTAGAAAAGTTATGTTCCAAAAGACTGAAAGCCACCCCTCCTCCACAGTAAGTAGACAGTAGCCACATTGGTGTGAAAGGCAGCAAGTTGTCATTTCACTTCAAAATGGTCCATGATCAGCAGTATGTCAACACAACACCTTATTAACAATTCACACAACCTGTCAATTTAAATGTCCTATTTCGCTGGCTCAGGAATGATTATCCCCTTTTGTTAAAGGCAGGTAAGCTGATAACTATCATCCATATTCAATGTGCTATAATACTTTACAGTCTGTCATGATGTCAAATGCTAACAGATGTAAACAAATATGCACTTACCCCTCCAAACCTTTTGATATCATTCTCTAATGTCTCTGCTCTTCTGTTTGGTGGCAAATCTAAGTAGAATAGTTTCCCAGTGAAAGGCTTTTTTTGGGCAGGATACGATTCACATGGTGGTTTGGCATGGCTTTTCGAGGCTGACTTGTGCCCCTTATCAGCGAGTTTGGGGTCTGAAAAAGTAGCAAAATTAGTTTCAATTTTTGACGTAACTTTCTTGCAGATAAGGCTCATCAACAACGTAGTAATAACGTTCGCTAGTTACATGTTTAAAAATATCCCTTACCTTGTAAACGGGGTTTTGTAGACTTTTGGGTGCGTCTAGATTTCATAATTTAAGAGGAGAATAGAATATCATTGTATTCTCCTGTGTTGTAAGAAATAGACATGTTTACAAACTGAGTTAATGGATGTTAACGTTAACCGTTGTAACGTTATCTAGCTAAACTGCATAAAATCGTTAGCTTTACAAATAAAACAAAAATAAGTTTAAGGAGTAATGTAAATAGACATAGTTAGAGAAGTTTAAAATGAAAAATAGGACTTCAAAGAAAACGAACAGACCCTAACTAGCACAAGCAAATAACAAAACCATACCACGGCAATTTAAACTTTGTTTTTATAGCCTGTTTTTTAAACTACAGGAAGTGGAATCTGCCAGCTAACTAGCTACTAAGTAACGTTAGCTTGCTAACTCACTGGCTAAAAGTTCATATATACCTCGTGAGAGCCTGTGGTCTTGTAAATTGACATTTGTTACAACCGATTTTCACGAAAGTTCAATAGTATCTTTAAATTGTTTTGGTTCCGCTAAGATTACTTTGTTGCCATAATATTTTGTTGTGCCATAGATGTTGATGTTCTATGTTCTTTCCCGCTTCGAAAAATCCCATCATTCCAAAAAGGGGGTGTTGCTGAAAGTTATCATTGCTTTCGAATGCGATGTTTCCACATATTTTTTCTGGCTTTTTTAAAAGTAAAAATTGATCAAGCAAGCAACAGATGACTTTATCCTTAACGAATAATTATTGAGAAATTGGAATTTTTAATATGTATAGGTATTTAGTTCGCTAGTGTAGCTGTAACCATGTGCTGGATCTCCTTGTGCCAAGAATGTGCTCTGCTGAAAGTCTAAATATGTTTTACAAATATCATGTTGAGTAAACTAGATATTCTTATTTCACTTTATCTAGTTGAATGAAGCCATGTATTGTGGAATTGCCCATGAAGCACATGTACGCAGATACGAGCTATAAGAATACCGGGACATCACATTTAAAATGGGTTTGCTTTGGATTCCGTCGCTGACAAAGAGCAATACTACTTGTCCACTGTGGAAGAGTTGCTAGATAAATAAGTTAGGTAGCTTCTAGTTCCTGCAATATAGCTAGCAAAAAGCTTCTCTAAGGTAAACATAATGATTACAAATTGTCACTGGCCAGAATTCAACAAGAATGTATTGGTCAATTAAATGTTCATAACAACAACTGAATCAAATGTTGTTTTGAATATATTTCTTAGGCAAGATGAGTGGAAATTCGGGTAAAAATCCTGTGCCCGTCGACACCAATGGCATTACTCCATTTCAACAGATGTTGGCTTCCTGCTCAGGGGCTCTCCTGACGTCATTGTTTGGTGAGCATTGGAACCCTCCCCTACACACACATACACTGACTATATATACACTTCTCAAAAAAATAAAGGGAACACTAAAATAACACATCCTAGACCTGAATGAATGAAATATTCTTCTTAAATACTTTTTTCTTTACATAGTTGAATGTGCTGAAAACAAAATCACACAAAAATTATCAATGGAAATCAAATTTATCAACCCATGGAGGTCTGGATTTGGAGTCACACTCAAAATTAAAGTGGAAAACACAGGCTGATCCAACTTTGATGTAATGTCCTTAAAACAAGTCAAAATGAGGCTCAGTAGTGTGTGTGTGGCCTCCATGTGCCTCCCTACAACACCTGCGCATGCTCCTGATGAGGTGGCGGATGGTCTCCTGAGGGATCTCCTCCCAGACCTGGACTAAAGCATCCGCCAACTCCTGGACAGTCTGTGGTGCAACGTGGCGTTGGTGGATGGAGCGAGACATAATGTCCCAGATGTGCTCAATTGGATTCAGGTCTGGGGAACGGGCGGGCCAGTCCATAGCATCAATGCCTTCCTCTTGCAGGAACTGCTGACACACTCCAGTCACATGAGGTCTAGCATTGTCTTGCATTAGGAGGAACCCAGGGCCAACCGCACCAGCATATGGTCTCACAAGGGGTCTGAGGATCTCATCTCCGTACCTAATGGCAGTCAGGCTACCTCTGGCGAGCACATGGAGGGCTGTGCGGCCCCCCTAAGAAATGCCACCCCACACCATGACTGATCCACCGCCAAACCGGTCATGCTGGAGGATGTTGCAGGCAGCAGAACGTTCTCCACGGCGTCTCCAGACTCTGTCACGTCTGTCACATGTGCTCAGTGTGAACCTGCTTTCATCTGTGAAGAGCACAGGGCGCCAGTGGCGAATTGGCCAATCTTGGTGTTCTGCACGGTGTTGGGCTGTAAGCTCAACCCCCACCTGTGGACGTCGGGCCCTCATACCACCCTCATGGAGTCTGTTTCTGACCGTTTGAGCAGACATACACATTTGTGGCCTGCTGGAGGTCATTTTGCAGGGCTCTGGCAGTGCTCCCACTGTTCCTCCTTGCACAAAGGCGGAGGTAGCGATCCTGCTGCTGGGTTGTTGCCCTCCTATGGCCTCCTCCACGTCTCCTGACGTAACGGCCTGTCTCCTGGCAGCGCCTCCATGCTCTGGACACTACGCTGACAGACACAGCAAACCTTCTTGCCACAGCTTGCATTGATGTGCCATCCTGGATGAGCTGCACTACCTGAGCCACTTGTGTGGGTTGTAGACTCCGTCTCATGCTACCACTAGAGTGAAAGCACCGCCAGTATTCAAAAGTGACCAAAACATCAGCCAGGAAGCATAGGAACTGAGAAGTGGTCTGTGGTTATCACCTGCAGAACCACTCCTTTATTGGGGGTGTCTTGCTAATTGCCTATAATTTCCACCTGTTGTCTGTTCCATATATTTAAACTGGTTGAACAACTGTCTTTTTTTCAGTCACACCTCTGGATGTTGTCAAGATCAGACTCCAGACTCAGAAAAGTCCCTTTCCCAAAGGTAATAAGACAATAATCAATGCAACCTACCATTCCTCTGTCCTCTCTCTAAACCACAGTGCTCAATCCATTATGTATGTCTTCATTGTTTTCTAGGGAAATGCTTTGTGTATTGCAATGGCCTGATGGACCATACCTGTGTGTGTACGAACGGCAACTCCAAGGCCTGGTACAAGGCCCCCGGCCACTTCAATGGCACTCTGGTAAACATCTCTAACACCTCTACCCAACTCCCAAGGATTGGGTTGGTGTGTATCGTGTGCAATGTGATGAAAATTATGTCTAGCCTATCAGAGGGTAACATTGAGATATTGCTCATTCCTTACAGATTTGCACAAGTGGCCATGGGTCAGAGGCTATGGGCGGGATGGGACTAGGGCTGTTACGGTGACCGTATTGCTGCCACACGGGCAGTCATGAGTCATGATGGCAGTCAAATTCCACATGACCATTTAGCCACTGTAATTAGGCTTCTCCAAGCTCTGATGCTGCTGATGGTCATTAGTAGCCTACCAAACTTGCTAACTGTCTGGTACGCAGTACTCTATTGTCCCTCTATTGTCCCTCTAATCACTCTGACATCAATGCATAATTGCATTTGCAGTCACTTTTGAGAAAATGTGTTTTCCCCTAATGGAACAGTTGCGCTTCTAGCCTACTGCCGTGTGCACATTGCTGCGCATATAATGTGAAGAAATACCCTAATAGTTTATTAAAATGTTAAGCTAAATGTTTTGATCTGTTGCATCAGCCTCATCATTTAAAAACATGTTTTTGCATGCTAGTGGTTGTGAGTGAGAGGTGCTTCGGGGCACGCAGCCAGGAGAGGAATTATAATTATTATATTCAGCCCAAGGGCACCACGGCCACTAGCCGCAAAAGGCATGGATTTTTTTTAGGGGGCATTACTGCCACACAAAGGGGATGCCACCGGGAAATTTGAGGCATTATCAAGTGCTTGTCGAATTGTGATTGAGAGACTGATTAAGTATATACAGCCTGCATTGTACACTCTTCAACAAACAAAGCAAAGCTCATGTCTTTCATGCAACTTTTTTCGAATCATCATTAGTTACTTCTTGCAGCCTTAGAATGTATCGTCGTCCGGGTTAGGGAGGTTTTGGCCGGTAGGGATATCCTTGTCTCATCGCACACGGTGTTTCCTCCGACACATTGCGGCTGGCTTCCAGGTTGGATGCACGCTGTGTTAAGAAGCAGCGCAGCTTGGTTGGGTTGTGTTTCGGAGGAGGCAAGATTCTCGACCTTCGTCTCTCCCGAGCCCATATGGGAATTGTAGCGATGAGACAAGACAGTAACTACTAACAATTGGATACCACGAAAAAGGGGGTAAAAAATAAAAATACAATTTAAAAATTTTAAAAAGCAATGTTTGAATCACAACTAAAGTTACATAAATAACTCTAAATTAAGCAAATTGGATTACCTGTTTCTTCGTTAACCGCTTAACACAGAATAGCAGCATGTGTTCACTCCCTCAAATCATTCGGAGAAAATATCCTTTCTATTTTATTAAGCTATTAAGCTAATGGTAATATAAAGTAATGCCAAGGAATTCCAAGCAAATCTTGTCTGCTAAATGAACTAGTGTATCCCACAGCCATATGGCATAGCCAGATCAGGACCTAACATAAGGACAACTCAGAGTATTCTATTCTGTTCTTCTGAAATAGACTACATTTTCATCATATCATATTTCTTTAGACCCTTCTAAAATAAATAATGGATTTATTGTGATGGTGTAGGCTATATTACATGGATTTATTGTGATGGTGTAGGCTATATTACATTGATTTATTGTGATGGTGTAGGCTATATTACATGGATTTATTGTGATGGTGTAGGCTATATTACATGGATTTATTGTGATGGTGTAGGCTATATTACATGGATTTATTGTGATGGTGTAGGCTATATTACATGGATTTATTGTGATGGTGTAGGCTATATTACATGGATTTATTGTGATGGTGTAGGCTATATTACATGGATTTATTAGACTTTTTAAAATGTAGATGTTCCAAAGGTCTGCATCAGCAGCTTATAGGCTGTGTGGAAGACAGGAGATGTTAAATGTGTTTATGTTAATTAACTGTCAATTACCGTTAGACCGGCTGTTATTTGCTTGACAATCACTGGCTGACAAAATTTCATGACCGCCACAACCAGTGGGACTTGGAACCAGCCTCAAGTGATGGACCCATTGAATGCTAACCACAAGCATTATAAAGATGTACAGTGGCAAGAAAAAGTATGTGAACCCTTAAGAATTATCATAACAACAGACAAACACACTCTTCTTAAACTAATAACACACAAATGATTGTATGTTTCTTGTCTATATTAAATACATCATTTAAACATTCAAAGTGTAGGTTTGAAAAAGTATGTGAACCCCTAGGCTAATGACTTCTCCAAAAGCTAATTGGAGTCAGGAGTCAGCTAACCAGGAGTACAACCATTGAGACAAGTTTTGAAATGTTGGTTAGAGCTGCCCTGCCCAGTAAAAAACACTAAAAAAATTTGAGTTTGCTGTTCACAAGAAGCATTGCCTGATGTGAAACATGCCTCGAACAAAAGTGATCTCAGAAGACCCAAGAATACGAGTTGTTGACTTGCATAAGCTGGAAAGGGCTACAAAAGTATCTCTAAAAGCCTTGATGTTCATCAGTCCACGGTAAGACAAATCGTCTATAAATGTAGAAAGTTCAGCACTGTTGCTACTCTCTCTAGGAGTGGCCGTCCTGCAAAGATGACTGCAAGAGCACAACGCAGAATTCTCAATGAGGCTAAGAAGAATCCTAGAGTGTCAGCTAAAGACTTACAGAAATCTCTGGAACATGCTAACATCTCTGTTGACGAGTCTATGATATGTAAAACGCTAAACAAGAATGGTGTTCATGGGAGGACACCGCGGAAGAAGCCACTGCTGTCCAAAAAACCCATTGCTCCACATCTGAAGTTTGCAAAAGAGCATCTGGATGTTCCACAGAGCTCCTGGCAAAATATTCTGTGGACAGATGAAACTACAGTTGAGTTGTTTGGAAGGAAGGAACACACAACACTTATGTGTGGAGAAAAAAAGGCACAGCACACCAACATCAAAACCTCATCTGTTAAGTATGGTTAAGGGAGCATCATGGTTTGGAGCTGCTTTGCTGCCTCAGGGCCTGGACAGCTTGCTATCATCGACGGACAAATGAATTTCCAAGTTTATCAAGACTTTTTGCAGAAGAATGTAAGGCTATCTGTCCGCCAATTGAAGCTCAACAGAAGTTTGGTGATGCAACAGGACAATGACCCAAAAGACAGAAGTAAATAAACAACAGAATGGCGTCAACAGAAGAAAATACACCTTCTGGAGTGGCCCAGTCAGAGTCCTGACCTCAACCCAATTGAGATGCTGTGGCATGACCTCAAGAGAGCGGTTCAGACCAGACATCCAAAAATATTGCTGAACTGAAACAGTTTTGTGAAGAGGAATGGTCCAAAATTTCTCCTGACCAGTGCAGGAGTGCGAACACTCGGTTTGCGAACCGAGTGTGAACCGATTTTACATGTAGAATTGCACAAAAGTGTCGGCAGTCAGACATCAACAGTGTGCTGAATGAACGGTATAGACGAACGAGAGATCCACATTCAGTACAACCCTTAAGCATTTATAATGTACATGTACATCAGTATCATGCATTAGTTATTTCTCTGGTTCTTTGACCCTCTCTCTGCAGGATGCCTTTATTAAGATAGTCCGCAGGGAAGGTATCAAGTCGTTATGGAGCGGCCTCCCTCCAACCCTGTGAGTCTGAAGTCTGCCGTTACTCTGCCTCATTACTAATTCACACTGCTTACTTGCCTTCAGCACTGATATATGGTCAGCTGTGTCTTGAGTGGCTGGCCCGCTGTGATTCAGCAAACTCATAGTCTATTGATAATTCAGTTGTTTACGATTGTTTCCCATTGTTCTGCTCATTTGTATCGAGCAGTACGGATGGACACTGTGATTTTGTAGACTCAGGGTTTATCGATATTTGTTTTGTTTATGTTTTATTTTAAATCTCTCAGTCCTGGATTTGTGTCTGAGCGGTGTGGTAACGGCTGAGTCATGGGCTGTTGATTAATTTGGGAACATTTTATTTGTACCTCTTGTTTGTACCCATCTGATTTGTGTCTGATATGGTAAAAGCTGATTCATTTTATTCGTTGTTTATGGATATTTCATCTGTTGATGTTGGTTTCTTGTTTGTAATGCCTGATTTCAATGAGTCAGGGTTCTTGAGGAAACATTAGATTTGCATCTCTGTTAATGCTTCTTGCAGTATCATGGCGGTCCCGGCGACAGTGATCTACTTCACGTGTTACGACCAACTGCGTGCTGCCCTGAGGGTCAGGATGGGGTCACACGCTGAGGAGGCACCTCTACTAGCAGGCGCCCTCGCCAGAGGTGAGCTGACCTCTGAGCTTACAGGTCACTGTGGTGATGTATACTTGAGAGCGATAAATAGTGATAGAGTGAATAACATTGTTTTGTCTATCCACTAGAAAGACCTTAGTAACACAACTGCTGCTTCCTATCCTAGACTATGGTGACCTCATCTATCAAAACACAACCAAGACCTTACTTAGCGAATTAGATGTATACTCGATATTATAGGTACTTAGTTGTATTAGTAGTTGTAGCAGTAGTTGTTATTAGTTATAAGCCTATTAGTAGTTGTGCAACAACTTTTTATGCTGTTAATGTAATTATATTTTATTATCATAATAATTATTTAAATGTTGTTATTATTAGACAGTAGTTGCCATATTCTTCTTCTTACTAAGTACTTTAATAAAATAAAAAATGATGATATATACACAGTGGGGCAAGAAACACAGTATATACACAGTGGGGCAAGAAAGTATTTAGTCAGCCACCAATTGTGCAAGTTCTCCCACTTAAAAATATGAGAGAGGCCTGTAATTTTCATCATAGGTACACTTCAACGATGACAGACAAAATGAGAAAAAAAATCCAGAAAATCACATTGTAGGATTTTTAATGAATTTATTTGCAAATTATGGTGGAAAATAAGTATTTGGTCAATAACAAAAGTGTATCTCAATACTTTGTTATATACCCCTTGTTGGCAATGACAGAGGTCAAACGTTTTCTGTAAGTCTTCACAAGGTTTTCACACACTGTTGCTGGTATTTTGGCCCATTCCTCCATGCAGATCTCCTCTAGAGCAGTGATGTTTTGGGGCAGTTGCTGGGCCACACGGGCTTTCAACTCCCTCCAAAGATTTTCTATGGGGTTGAGATCTGGAGACTGGCTAGGCCACTCCAGGTCCTTGAAATGCTTCTTACGAAGCCACTCCTTCGTTGCCGAGGTGGTGTGTTTGGCATCATTGTCATGCTGAAAGACCCAGCCACGTTTCATCTTTAATGCCCTTGCTGATGGAAGGAGGTTTTCACTCAAAATCTCACGATACATGGCCCCATTCATTCTTTCCTTTACACGGATCAGTCGTCCTGGTCCCTTTGCAGAAAAACAGCCACAAAGCATGATGTTTCCACCCCCATGCTTCACAGTAGGTATGGTGTTCTTTGGATGCAACTCAGCATTCTTTGTCCTCCAAACACAACAAGTTGAGTTTTTACAAAAAAGTTATATTTTGGTTTAATCTGACCATATGACATTCTCCCAATCTTCTTCTGGATCATTCAAATGCTCTCTAGCAAACTTCAGACGGGCCTGGACATGTACTGGCTTAAGCACGTCTGGCACTGCAGGATTTGAGTCCCTGGCGGCGTAGTGTGTTACTGATGGTAGGCTTTGTTACTTTGGTCCCAGCTCTCTGCAGGTCATTCACTAGGTCGCCCCATGTGGTTCTGGGATTTTTGCTCACCATTCTTGTGATAATTTTGACCCCACGGGGGTCATCTTGCATGGAGCCCCAGATCGAGGGAGATTATCAGTGGTCTTGTATGTCTTCCATTTCCTAATAACTGCTCCCACAGTTGATTTTTTCAAACCAAGCTGCTTACCTATTGCAGATTCAGTCTTCCCAGCCTGGTGCAGGTCTACAATTTTGTTTCTGGTGTCCTTTGATAGCTTTTTGGTCTTGGCCATAGTGGAGTTTGGAGTGTGACTGTTTGAGGTTGTGGACAGGTTTCTTTTATACTGATAACAAGTTCAAACAGGTGCCATTAATACAGGTAACGAGTGGAGGACAGAGGAGCCTCTTAAAGAAGAAGTTACAGGTCCGTGAGAGCCAGAAATCTTGCTTGTTTGTAGGTGACCAAATACTTATTTTCCACCATAATTTGCAAATAAATTCATTAAAATGGGTAGCCATTTGAGTAGAGTCTTATGGCTTGGTGATAGAAGCTGTTTAGAAGCCTCTTGGACCTAGACTTGGCGCTCTGGTACAGCTTGACGTGCAGTAACCGTGAGAAGAGTCTGTGACTAGGGTGGCTGGAGTCTTTGACAATTTTTAGGGCCTTCCTCTGACACCGCCTGGTATAGGAGGTCCTGGATGGCAGGAAGCTTGGCCCTAGTGATGTACTGGGCCGTACACACTACCCTCTGTAGTGCCTTGCGGGTCGGAGGCCGAGCAGTTGCCATACAAGGCAGTGATGCAACCAGTCGATGGTGCAGCTGTTGAACCTTTTGAGGATCTGAGGACCCATGCCAAGTCTCCTGAGGGGAAATAGGTTTTGTCGTGCCCTTTTCACAACTGTCTTGGTGTGCTTGGACCATGTTAGTTTGTTGGTGATGTGGACACCAAGGAACTTGAAGCTCTCAACCTGCTCCACTACAGCCACGTTGATGAGAATGGGGTGTGCTTGGTCCTCCTTTTCCTGAAGTCCACAATCATCTCCTTAGTCTTGATCATGTTGAGGGAGAGGTTGTTGTCCTGGCACCACACGGCCAGGTCTCTGACCTACTCCCTATAGGCTGTCTCGTCGATGTTGGTGATCAGGCCTACCACTGTTGTGTCATCGGTAAACTTAATGATGGTGTTGGAATCGTGCCTGGCCGTGCAGTCATGAGTGAACAGGGAGTACAGGAGGGGACTGAGCACGCACCCCTGAGTGCTGAGGATCAACGTGGCGGATGTGTTGTTACCTACCTTTACCACCTGGGGGCGGCCCGTCAGGCAGTCCAGGATCCAGTTGCAGAGGGAGGTGTTTAGTCCCAGGGTCCTTAGCTTATTGATGAGCTTTGAGGGCACTATGGTGTTGAACGCTGAGCTGTAGTCAATGAATAGCATTCTCGCAAAGGTGTTAATTTTGTCCAGGTGGGAAAGGGCAGTGTGGAGTGCAATAGAGATTGCATCATCTGTGGATCTGTTAGGCCGGTATGCCAATTTTAATGGGACAAGGGTTTCCGGCATTCCGGTGTTAATGTGAGCCATGACCAGCCTTTCAAAGCACTTCATGGCTACAGATGTGAGTGCTATGGGTCGGTAGTCATTTAGGCAGATTACCTTACTGTCCTTGGGCACAGGGACTATGCTGGTCTGCTTAAAGAATGTTGGTATTACAGACTCGGACAGGGAGAGGTTGAAAATGTCAGTGAAGACACTTGCCAGTTGGTCAGCGCATGCTCACAGTACATGTTCTGGTAATCCGTCTGGCCTTGTGAATGTTGACCTGTTTAAAAGGTCTTGCTCACATTGGCTGCAGAGTTGCCCGGAACAGCTGGTGCTCTTATAGGCATGTTTCATTGTTGTTTGCCTCGAAGCGAGCATGGAAGTAGTTTAGCTCGTCTGGTAGATTAGGTAAAACAGATTTAAGTTTCCCTGCATTAAAGTCCCCGGCCACTAGGAGCACCGCCTCTGGATGAACGTTTTCCTGTTTGCTTATGGCGGAATACAGCTCATTGAGTGCGGTCTTAGTGCCAGCATTGGTCTGTGGTGGTATGTCGACGGCTACGAAAAATACAGATGAAAACTCTCTAGGTAGATAGTGTGGTCGACAGCTTATCATGAGATACTCTACCTCAAGTGAGCAAAACCTTGAGACTTCCTTAGATATTCTGCACCAGCTGTTGTTTACAAATATGCATAGTCCGTCACCCCTTGTCTTACCAGACACCGCTGTTCTATCCTGCCGAAACAGCATATAACCAGCCAGCTGTATGTTGATAATGTCGTTATTCAGCCACGACTCCGTGAAGCATAAGATATTACAGTTTTTAATGTCCCGTTGGTAGTTTAATCTTCCTCGTAGGTTGTCGATTTTATTTTCCAATGATTACACGTTAGCTAGTAGAAAGGAAGGCCAACGAATTCTCAGAAAGCAGCCCGACCTTCGCCCTCTTTTTCTCCGTCTTCTCTTCACGCAAATGACGGGGATTTGGGCCTGTTCCTGGGAAAGCAGTATGTCCTTCACGTCATGCTTGTCGGGCTCGTTAAAGGGAAAAAAAGCGCCTACCAGTTGGTGGTGAGTAATCGCTCTTCTGATGTTCAGAAGTTATTTTCGGACTTAAGAGACGGTAGCAGCAACATTATATACAAAATAAGTAGAAAAATCTGTTACAAAAAAATAACAAAAAAACAGTTGGTTAGGAGCGCGTAAAACATCAGCCATCTTCTCCAGCGCCATTATATAATTATGGCCTCCTTTTCATGTGAGAAATAAATGTATGTGTTTAACTGCTCTGCTTAACTGCTCTTTCTGTGTGTAGTGCTTATAAGTGTTTTCTCGCTCTCTCTCTCTTTCTCTCTGTGAGTCAGTGGGCTCTGTGACAGTGATCAGTCCGTTGGAGCTGATCCGTACTAAGATGCAGTCCCAGAGAAGTTCGTACAGGGAGCTGAGTGAGGTTATCCACTCTGCAGTACGCAACGAGGGCTGGCAGTCTCTCTGGAGGGGCTGGGGACCCACACTGCTTAGAGACGTGCCCTTCTCAGGTAGAAACAACACAATGTCTATCACTATATCTCTCTCAGGTAGAAATAACACCATGTCTAGCTCCATCTCTCTCAGGTAGAAACAACACAATGTCTATTACTATATCTCTCTCAGGTAGACACAACACCATGTCTATTACTATATCTCCCTCAGGTAGACACAACACCATGTCTATTACTATATCTCTCTCAGGTAGACACAACACCATGTCTATTACTATATCTCTCTCAGGTAGACACAACACCATGTCTATTACTATATCTCTCTCAGGTATATAACACAATGTCTATCACTATATCTCTCTCAGGTAGACACAACACCATGGATATTACTATATCTCTCTCAGGTAGACACAACACCATGTCTATCACTATATCTCTCTCAGGTAGACACAACACCATGTCTATTACTATATCTCTCTCAGGTATATAACACAATGTCTATCACTATATCTCTCTCAGGTAGACACAACACCATGTCTATTACTATATCTCTCTCAGGTAGACACAACACCATGTCTATCACTATATCTCTCTCAGGTAGACACAACACCATGTCTATTACTATATCTCTCTCAGGTAGAAATAACACAATGTCTATCACTGTATCTCTCTCAGCTATATAACACAATGTCTATCACTATATCTCTCTCAGGTAGAAATAACACAATGTCTATTACTATATCTCTCTCAGGTAGACACAACACCATGTCTATCACTATATCTCTCTCAGGTAGACACAACACCATGTCTATTACTATATCTCTCTCAGGTAGAAATAACACAATGTCTATCACTATATCTCTCCGGTAGACACAACACCATGTCTATTACTATATCTCACTCAGGTAGACACAACACCATGTCTATTACTATATCTCTCTCAGGTAGACACAACACCATGTCTATTACTATATCTCACTCAGGTAGACACAACACCATGTCTATTACTATATCTCTCTCAGGTAGACACAACACCATGTCTATCATTATATCTCTCTCAGGTAGACACAACACCATGTCTATCACTATATCTCTCTCAGGTAGAAATAACACCATGTATATCACTGTATCTCTCTCAGGTAGAAATAACACCATGTCTATTACTATATCTCTCTCAGGTATATAACACAATGTCTATTACTATATCTCTCTCAGGTAGACACAACACCATGTCTATTACTATATCTCTCTCAGGTATATAACACAATGTCTATCACTATATCTCTCTCAGGTAGAAATAACACCATGTCTATCACTATATCTCTCTCAGGTAGAAATAACACCATGTCTATCACTATATCTCTCTCAGGTAGACGCAACACAATGTCTATCACTATATCTCTCTCAGGTAGACACAACACCATGTCTATCACTATATCTCTCTCAGGTAGAAATAACACCATGTCTATCACTATATCTCTCAGGTAGAAATAACATCATGTCTATCACTATATTTCTCTCAGGTAGACGCAACACAATGTCTATCACTATATCTCTCTCAGGTAGACACAACACCATGTCTATCACTATATCTCTCTCAGGTAGACACAACACCATGTCTATCACTATATCTCTCTCAGGTAGACAAAACACCATGTCTATTACTATATCTCTCTCAGGTAGAAATAACACAATGTCTATCACTATATCTCTCCGGTAGACACAACACCATGTCTATCACTATATCTCTCTCAGGTAGAAATAACACAATGTCTATTACTATATCTCTCTCAGGTAGACACAACACCATGTCTATTACTATATCTCTCTCAGGTAGACACAACACCATGTCTATTACTATATCTCTCTCAGGTAGACACAACACCATGTCTATTACTATATCTCTCTCAGGTAGACACAACACCATGTCTATTACTATATCTCTCTCAGGTAGACACAACACCATGTCTATCATTATATCTCTCTCAGGTAGACACAACACCATGTCTATCACTATACCTTTCTCAGGTAGAAATAACACAATGTCTATTACTATATCTCTCTCAGGTAGACACAACACCATGTCTATTACTATATCTCTCTCAGGTAGACACAACACCATATCTATCAGGTAGACACAACACAATGTCTAGCTCCATCTCTCTCAGGTAGAAACAACAATGTCTATTACTATATCTCTCTCAGGTAGACACAACACCATATCTATCACTATATCTCTCTCAGGTAGACACAACACCATGTCTATCACTATATCTCTCTCAGGTAGACAAAACACCATGTCTATTACTATATCTCTCTCAGGTAGAAATAACACAATGTCTATCACTATATCTCTCTCAGGTAGAAATAACACAATTTCTATCACTATATCTCTCTCAGGTAGAAATAACACCATGTCTATCACTATATCTCTCAGGTAGAAATAACATCATGTCTATCACTATATTTCTCTCAGGTAGACGCAACACAATGTATATCACTATATCTCTCTCAGGTAGACACAACACCATGTCTATCACTATATCTCTCTCAGGTAGAAATAACACCATGTCTATCACTATATCTCTCAGGTAGAAATAACACAATGTCTATCACTATATCTCTCCGGTAGACACAACACCATGTCTATCACTATATCTCTCTCAGGTAGAAATAACACAATGTCTATTACTATATCTCTCTCAGGTAGACACAACACCATGTCTATTACTATATCTCTCTCAGGTAGACACAACACCATGTCTATTACTATATCTCTCTCAGGTAGACACAACACCATGTCTATTACTATATCTCTCTCAGGTAGACACAACACCATGTCTATTACTATATCTCTCTCAGGTAGACACAACACCATGTCTATCATTATATCTCTCTCAGGTAGACACAACACCATGTCTATCACTATAACTCTCTCAGGTAGAAATAACACCATGTCTATCACTGTATCTCTCTCAGGTAGAAATAACACAATGTCTATCACTATATCTCTCTCAGGTAGACACAACACCATGTCTATCACTATATCTCTCTCAGGTAGACACAACACCATATCTATCACTATAACTCTCTCAGGTAGAAATAACACCATGTCTATCACTGTATCTCTCAGGTAGAAATAACACAATGTCTATCACTGTATCTCTCTCAGGTAGACACAACACCATGTCTATTACTATATCTCTCTCAGGTAGACATAACACCATGTCTATCACTATATCTCTCTCAGGTAGACACAACACCATGTCTATCACTATATCTCTCTCAGGTAGACACAACACCATATCTATCACTATATCTCTCTCAGGTAGACACAACACCATGTCTATCACTATATCTCTCTCAGGTAGACACAACACCATATCTATCACTATAACTCTCTCAGGTAGAAATAACACCATGTCTATCACTGTATCTCTCAGGTAGAAATAACACAATGTCTATCACTGTATCTCTCTCAGGTAGACACAACACCATGTCTATTACTATATCTCTCTCAGGTAGACACAACACCATATCTATCACTATATCTCTCTCAGGTAGACACAACACCATGTCTATCACTATATCTCTCTCAGGTAGACACAACACCATGTCTATTTCTATATCTCTCTCAGGTAGACACAACACCATGTCTATTACTATATCTCTCTCAGGTATATAACACAATGTCTATCACTATATCTCTCTCAGGTAGAAATAACACAATGTCTATCACTATATCTCTCTCAGGTAGAAATAACACAATTTCTATCACTATATCTCTCAGGTAGACACAACACAATGTCTAGCTCCATCTCTCTCAGGTAGAAACAACAATGTCTATCGCTATATCTCTCTCAGGTAGAAATAACACCATGTCTATCACTATATCTCTCTCAGGTAGAAATAACACCATGTCTATCACTATATCTCTCTCAGGTAGACGCAACACAATGTCTATCACTATATCTCTCTCAGGTAGACACAACACCATATCTATCACTATAACTCTCTCAGGTAGAAATAACACCATGTCTATCACTGTATCTCTCAGGTAGAAATAACACCATGTCTATCACTATATCTCTCTCAGGTAGACACAACACCATGTTAATCACTATATCTCTCTCAGGTAGACATAACACCATGTCTATCACTATATCTCTCTCAGGTAGAAATAACACCATGTCTATTACTATATCTCTCTCAGGTAGACACAACACCATGTCTATTACTATATCTCTCTCAGGTAGACACAACACCATGTCTATCACTATATCTCTCTCAGGTAGACACAACACCATGTCTATCACTATATCTCTCTCAGGTAGACACAACACCATGTCTATTACTATATCTCTCTCAGGTAGAAATAACAACAATGTCTATCACTATATCTCTCCGGTAGACACAACACCATGTCTATCACTATATCTCTCTCAGGTAGAAATAACACAATGTCTATTACTATATCTCTCTCAGGTAGACACAACAGGTAGAAACCATGTCTATTACTATATCTCTCTCAGGTAGACACAACACCATGTCCATTACTATATCTCTCTCAGGTAGAAATAACACCATGTCTATCACTATATCTCTCTCAGGTAGACACAACACCATGTCTATTACTATATCCTCTCAGGTAGCACACATGACACCATAAAAGCGTCTAAATGGCATTATTATCTCTCTCAGGTAGACACAACACCATGTCTATCACTATAACTCTCTCAGGTAGAAATAACACAATGTCTATCACTATATCTCTCTCAGGTAGACACAACACCATGTCTATTACTATATCTCTCTCAGTTAGACACAACACCATATCTATCAGGTAGACACAACACAATGTCTAGCTCCATCTCTCTCAGGTAGAAACAACAATGTCTATTACTATATCTCTCTCAGGTAGACACAACACCATGTCTATTACTATATCTCTCTCAGGTAGACACAACACCATGTCTATTACTATATCTCTCTCAGGTAGACACAACACCATGTCTATCACTATATCTCTCTCAGGTAGAAATAACACCATGTCTATCACTATATCTCTCTCAGGTAGACAGCACAATGTCTAGCTCCATCTCTCTCAGGTAGAAACAACAATGTCTATTACTATATCTCTCTCAGGTAGAAATAACACCATGTCTATCACTATATCTCTCTCAGGTAGAAATAACACCATGTCTATCACTATATCTCTCTCAGGTAGAATATAACGTAGAATGTATGCACACATGATGTCTAAAATCTAAACTATTATTATCTCTCTCAGGTAGACACAACACCATGTATATTACTATATCTCTCAGGTAGAAATAACACCATGTCTATCACTATATCTCTCTCAGGTAGACACAACACCATGTCTATCACTATATCTCTCTCAGGTAGACACAACACCATGTCTATTACTATATCTCTCTCAGTTAGACACAACACCATATCTATCAGGTAGACAACACAATGTCTAGCTCCATCTCTCTCAGGTAGAAACAACAATGTCTATTACTATATCTCTCTCAGGTAGACACAACACCATGTCTATTACTATATCTCTCTCAGGTAGACACAACACCATGTCTATTACTATATCTCTCTCAGGTAGACACAACACCATGTCTATTACTATATCTCACTCAGGTAGACACAACACCATGTCTATTACTATATCTCTCTCAGGTAGACACAACACCATGTCTATTACTATATCTCTCTCAGGTAGACACAACACCATGTCTATCATTATATCTCTCTCAGGTAGACACAACACCATGTCTATCACTATAACTTTCTCAGGTAGAAATAACACCATGTCTATTACTATATCTCTCTCAGGTAGACACAACACAATGTCTATTACTATATCTCTCTCAGGTAGACACAACACCATGTCTATCAGGTAGACACTATAGCTCCATCTCTCTCAGGTAGACAATGTCTATTACTATATCTCTCTCAGGTAGACACAACACCATATCTATCACTATATCTCTCTCAGGTAGAAACAACACCATGTCTATCACTATATCTCTCTCAGGTAGACAAAACACCATGTCTATTACTATATCTCTCTCAGGTAGAAATAACACAATGTCTCTATATCTCTCTCAGGTAGAAATAACACAATTTCTATCACTATATCTCTCTCAGGTAGAAATAACACCATGTCTATCACTATATCTCTCAGGTAGAAATAACATCATGTCTATCACTATATTTCTCTCAGGTAGACACAACACAATGTCTATCACTATATCTCTCTCAGGTAGACACAACACCATGTCTATCACTATATCTCTCTCAGGTAGACAAAACACCATGTCTATCACTATATCTCTCTCAGGTAGAAATAACACAATTTCTATCACTATATCTCTCTCAGGTAGAAATAACACCATGTCTATCACTATATCTCTCAGGTAGAAATAACACAATGTCTATTACTATATCTCTCTCAGGTAGACACAACACCATGTCTATTACTATATCTCTCTCAGGTAGACACAACACCATGTCTATTACTATATCTCACTCAGGTAGACACAACACCATGTCTATTACTATATCTCTCTCAGGTAGACACAACACCATGTCTATTACTATATCTCTCTCAGGTAGACACAACACCATGTCTATCATTATATCTCTCTCAGGTAGATAACAACACCATGTCTATCACTATAACTCTCTCAGGTAGAAATAACACCATGTCTATCACTGTATCTCTCTCAGGTAGAAATAACACAATGTCTATCACTATATCTCTCTCAGGTAGACACAACACCATGTCTATCACTATATCTCTCTCAGGTAGACACAACACCATATCTATCACTATATCTCTCTCAGGTAGAAATAACACCATGTCTATCACTATATCTCTCAGGTAGAAATAACACAATGTCTATCACTGTATCTCTCTCAGGTAGACACAACACCATGTCTATTACTATATCTCTCTCAGGTAGACACAACACCATATCTATCACTATATCTCTCTCAGGTAGACACAACACCATGTCTATCACTATATCTCTCTCAGGTAGAAGCTCCATCTCTCTCAGGTAGAAACACAATGTCTATTACTATATCTCTCTCAGGTAGACACAACACCATGTCTATCACTATATCTCTCTCAGGTAGACACAACACCATGTCTATCACTATATCTCTCTCAGGTAGAAAAACACCATGTCTATTACTATATCTCTCTCAGGTAGAAATAACACAATGTCTATCACTATATCTCTCTCAGGTAGAAATAACACCATTTCTATCACTATATCTCTCTCAGGTAGAAATAACACCATGTCTATCACTATATCTCTCAGGTAGAAATAACATCATGTCTATCACTATATTTCTCTCAGGTAGAGCAACACAATGTCTATCACTATATCTCTCTCAGGTAGACACAACACCATGTCTATCACTATATCTCTCTCAGGTAGACAAAACACCATGTCTATTACTATATCTCTCTCATGTAGAAATAACACAATGTCTATCACTATATCTCTCCGGTAGACACAACACCATGTCTATCACTATATCTCTCTCAGGTAGAAATAACACAATGTCTATTAATATATCTCTCTCAGGTAGACACAACACCATGTCTATTACTATATCTCTCTCAGGTAGACACAACACCATGTCTATTACTATATCTCACTCAGGTAGACACAACACCATGTCTATTACTATATCTCTCTCAGGTAGACACAACACCATGTCTATTACTATATCTCTCAGGTAGACACAACACCATGTCTATCATTATATCTCTCTCAGGTAGACACAACAGCATGTCTATCACTATAACTCTCTCAGGTAGACACAACACCATGTCTATTACTATATCTCTCTCAGGTAGAAATAACACAATGTCTATCACTATATCTCTCTCAGGTAGACACAACACCATGTCTATCACTATATCTCTCTCAGGTAGACACAACACCATATCTATCACTATAACTCTCTCAGGTAGAAATAACACCATGTCTATCACTGTATCTCTCAGGTAGAAATAACACAATGTCTATCACTGTATCTCTCTCAGGTAGACACAACACCATGTTAATCACTATATCTCTCTCAGGTAGACATAACACCATGTCTATCACTATATCTCTCTCAGGTAGACACAACACCATGTCTATCACTATATCTCTCTCAGGTAGACACAACACCATGTCTATTACTATATCTCTCTCAGGTAGACACAACACCATGTCTATTACTATATCTCTCTCAGGTAGACACAACACCATATCTATCACTATAACTCTCTCAGGTAGAAATAACACCATGTCTATCACTGTATCTCTCAGGTAGAAATAACACAATGTCTATCACTGTATCTCTCTCAGGTAGACACAACACCATGTCTATTACTATATCTCTCTCAGGTAGACACAACACCATATCTATCACTATATCTCTCTCAGGTAGACACAACACCATGTCTATCACTATATCTCTCTCAGGTAGACACAACACCATGTCTATTTCTATATCTCTCTCAGGTAGACACAACACCATGTCTATTACTATATCTCTCTCAGGTATATAACACAATGTCTATCACTATATCTCTCTCAGGTAGAAATAACACAATGTCTATCACTATATCTCTCTCAGGTAGAAATAACACAATTTCTATCACTATATCTCTCAGGTAGACACAACACAATGTCTAGCTCCATCTCTCTCAGGTAGAAACAACAATGTCTATCGCTATATCTCTCTCAGGTAGAAATAACACCATGTCTATCACTATATCTCTCTCAGGTAGAAATAACACCATGTCTATCACTATATCTCTCTCAGGTAGACGCAACACAATGTCTATCACTATATCTCTCTCAGGTAGACACAACACCATGTCTATCACTATATCTCTCAGGTAGAAATAACACCATGTCTATCACTATATCTCTCTCAGGTAGAAATAACACCATGTCTATTACTATATCTCTCTCAGGTAGAACACAACACCATGTTAATCACTATATCTCTCTCAGGTAGACATAACACCATGTCTATCACTATATCTCTCAGGTAGAAATAACATCATGTCTATCACTATATCTCTCTCAGGTAGACACAACACCATGTCTATCACTATATCTCTCTCAGGTAGAAACAACACCATGTCTATTACTATATCTCTCTCAGGTAGACACAACACCATGTCTATCACTATATCTCTCTCAGGTAGACACAACACCATGTCTATCACTATATCTCTCTCACGTAGACACAGCACAATGTCTAGCTCCATCTCTCTCAGGTAGAAACAACAATGTCTATTACTATATCTCTCTCAGGTAGACACAACACCATGTATATTACTATATCTCTCTCAGGTAGAAACAACACCATGTCTATCACTATATCTCTCTCAGGTAGACACAACACCATGTCTATCACTATATCTCTCTCAGGTAGACACAACACCATGTCTATCACTATATCTCTCTCAGGTAGACACAGCACAATGTCAACACAACAATGTCTATTACTATATCTCTCTCAGGTAGACACAACACCATGTATATTACTATATCTCTCTCAGGTAGAAATAACACCATGTCTATCACTATATCTCTCTCTCAGGTAGACACAACACCATGTCTATTACTATATCCCATACGTAGAATGTATGCACACATGACTGTAAGTCGCTTTGGATAAAAGCGTCTGCTAAATGGCATATATTATTATCTCTCTCAGGTAGACACAACACCATGTATATTACTATATCTCTCTCAGGTAGAAATAACACCATGTCTATCACTATATCTCTCTCAGGTAGACACAACACCATGTCTATCACTATATCTCTCTCAGGTAGACACAACACCATGTCTATTACTATATCTCTCTCAGTTAGACACAACACCATATCTATCAGGTAGACACAACACAATGTCTAGCTCCATCTCTCTCTCTCAGGTAGAAATAACACCATGTCTATTACTATATCTCTCTCAGGTAGACACAACACCATGTCTATTACTATATCTCTCTCAGGTAGACACAACACCATGTCTATTACTATATCTCTCTCAGGTAGAAACAACACCATGTCTATCACTATATCTCTCTCAGGTAGACACAACACCATGTCTATCACTATATCTCTCTCACGTAGACACAGCACAATGTCTAGCTCCATCTCTCTCAGGTAGAAACAACAATGTCTATTACTATATCTCTCTCAGGTAGACACAACACCATGTATATTACTATATCTCTCTCAGGTAGAAACAACACCATGTCTATCACTATATCTCAGGTAGACACAACACCATGTCTATTACTATATCCCATACGTAGAATGTATGCACACATGACTGTAAGTCGCTTTGGATAAAAGCGTCTGCTAAATGGCATATATTATTATTATTATCTCTCTCAGGTAGACACAACACCATGTCTATCACTATATCTCTCTCAGGTAGACACAACACCATATCTATCACTATATCTCTCTCAGGTAGACACAACACCATGTCTATCACTATATCTCTCTCAGGTAGACACAACACCATGTCTATTACTATATCTCTCTCAGTTAGACACAACACCATATCTATCAGGTAGACACAACACAATGTCTAGCTCCATCTCTCTCAGGTAGAAACAACAATGTCTATTACTATATCTCTCAGGTAGAAACAACACCATGTCTATTACTATATCTCTCTCAGGTAGAAATAACACCATGTCTATTACTATATCTCTCTCAGGTAGACGCAACACCATGTCCATTACTATATCTCACTCAGGTAGACACAACACCATGTCTATTACTATATCTCTCTCAGGTAGACACAACACCATGTCTATTACTATATCTCTCTCAGGTAGACACAACACCATGTCTATCATTATAACTCTCTCAGGTAGAAATAACACCATGTCTATCACTGTATCTCTCTCAGGTAGAAATAACACAATGTCTATCACTATATCTCTCTCAGGTAGACACAACACCATGTCTATTACTATATCTCTCTCAGGTAGACACAACACCATATCTATCAGGTAGACACAACACAATGTCTAGCTCCATCTCTCTCAGGTAGAAACAACAATGTCTATTACTATATCTCTCTCAGGTAGACACAACACCATATCTATCACTATATCTCTCTCAGGTAGACACAACACCATGTCTATCACTATATCTCTCTCAGGTAGACAAAACACCATGTCTATTACTATATCTCTCTCAGGTAGAAATAACACAATGTCTATCACTATATCTCTCTCAGGTAGAAATAACACAATTTCTATCACTATATCTCTCTCAGGTAGAAATAACACCATGTCTATCACTATATCTCTCAGGTAGAAATAACACAATGTCTATTACTATATCTCTCTCAGGTAGACACAACACCATGTCTATCACTATATCTCTCTCAGGTAGACACAACACCATGTCTATTACTATATCTCTCTCAGGTAGACAAAACACCATGTCTATTACTATATCTCTCTCAGGTAGAAATAACACAATGTCTATCACTATATCTCTCCGGTAGACACAACACCATGTCTATCACTATATCTCTCTCAGGTAGAAATAACACAATGTCTATTAATATATCTCTCTCAGGTAGACACAACACCATGTCTATTACTATATCTCTCTCAGGTAGACACAACACCATGTCTATTACTATATCTCACTCAGGTAGACACAACACCATGTCTATTACTATATCTCTTTCAGGTAGACACAACACCATGTCTATTACTATATCTCTCTCAGGTAGACACAACACCATGTCTATCATTATATCTCTCTCAGGTAGACACAACACCATGTCTATCACTATAACTCTCTCAGGTAGAAATAACACCATGTCTATTACTGTATCTCTCTCAGGTAGAAATAACACAATGTCTATCACTATATCTCTCTCAGGTAGACACAACACCATGTCTATCACTATATCTCTCTCAGGTAGACACAACACCATATCTATCACTATAACTCTCTCAGGTAGAAATAACACCATGTCTATCACTGTATCTCTCAGGTAGAAATAACACAATGTCTATCACTGTATCTCTCTCAGGTAGACACAACACCATGTCTATCACTATATCTCTCTCAGGTAGACATAACACCATGTCTATCACTATATCTCTCTCAGGTAGACATAACACCATGTCTATTACTATATCTCTCTCAGGTAGACACAACACCATGTCTATTACTATATCTCTCTCAGGTAGACACAACACCATGTCTATCACTATATCTCTCTCAGGTAGACACAACACCATATCTATCACTATAACTCTCTCAGGTAGAAATAACACCATGTCTATCACTGTATCTCTCAGGTAGAAATAACACAATGTCTATCACTGTATCTCTCTCAGGTAGACACAACACCATGTCTATTACTATATCTCTCTCAGGTAGACACAACACCATATCTATCACTATATCTCTCTCAGGTAGACACAACACCATGTCTATCACTATATCTCTCTCAGGTAGACACAACACCATGTCTATTTCTATATCTCTCTCAGGTAGACACAACACCATGTCTATTACTATATCTCTCTCAGGTATATAACACAATGTCTATCACTATATCTCTCTCAGGTAGAAATAACACAATGTCTATCACTATATCTCTCTCAGGTAGAAATAACACAATTTCTATCACTATATCTCTCAGGTAGACACAACACAATGTCTAGCTCCATCTCTCTCAGGTAGAAACAACAATGTCTATCGCTATATCTCTCTCAGGTAGAAATAACACCATGTCTATCACTATATCTCTCTCAGGTAGAAATAACACCATGTCTATCACTATATCTCTCTCAGGTAGACGCAACACAATGTCTATCACTATATCTCTCTCAGGTAGACACAACACCATGTCTATCACTATATCTCTCAGGTAGAAATAACACCATGTCTATCACTATATCTCTCTCAGGTAGAAATAACACCATGTCTATTACTATATCTCTCTCAGGTAGACACAACACCATGTCTATCACTATATCTCTCTCAGGTAGACACAACACCATGTTAATCACTATATCTCTCTCAGGTAGACACAACACCATGTTAATCACTATATCTCTCTCAGGTAGAAATAACACCATGTCTATTACTATATCTCTCTCAGGTAGACACAACACCATGTCTATTACTATATCTCTCTCAGGTAGAAACAACACCATGTCTATTACTATATCTCTCTCAGGTAGACACAACACCATATCTATCACTATATCTCTCTCAGGTAGAAATAACACAATTTCTATCACTATATCTCTCAGGTAGACACAACACAATGTCTAGCTCCATCTCTCTCAGGTAGAAACAACAATGTCTATTACTATATCTCTCTCAGGTAGACACAACACCATGTATATTACTATATCTCTCTCAGGTAGAAATAACACCATGTCTATCACTATATCTCAGGTAGACACAACACCATGTCTATTACTATATCCCATACGTAGAATGTATGCACACATGACTGTAAGTCGCTTTGGATAAAAGCGTCTGCTAAATGGCATATATTATTATTATTATCTCTCTCAGGTAGACACAACACCATGTATATTACTATATCTCTCTCAGGTAGAAATAACACCATGTCTATCACTATATCTCTCTCTCAGGTAGACACAACACCATGTCTATCACTATATCTCTCTCAGGTAGACACAACACCATGTCTATTACTATATCTCTCTCAGTTAGACACAACACCATATCTATCAGGTAGACACAACACAATGTCTAGCTCCATCTCTCTCAGGTAGAAACAACAATGTCTATTACTATATCTCTCAGGTAGAAACAACACCATGTCTATTACTATATCTCTCTCAGGTAGAAATAACACCATGTCTATTACTATATCTCTCTCAGGTAGACGCAACACCATGTCTATTACTACAGTCATGTGTGCATACATTCTACGTATGGGTGGTCCCGGGAATCAAACCCACTACCCTGGCGTTACAAGCGCCATGCTCTACCAACTGAGCTACAGAAGGACCACATGTGTATCACTATATCTCTCTCAGGTAGACACAACACCATGTCTATCACTATATCTCTCTCAGGTAGAAACAACACAATGTCTATCTCAGGTATACAACATTCTCTATTTCTCCCTCTCGCTCTCTCTTCTCTCTAGCCCACTGTTCTCTCTCCTTCTTAGTGTTTGATAACAGGAGTTCCATATTGTCTGTTTCCTCCTCAGCCATGTACTGGTATAACTATGAGAAGGGGAAGGCGTGGCTGTGTAAGCACAACAACATCAGAGAGCCAACGTTTGCCATCACCTTCATTTCCGGAGCTGTGTCTGGATCAGTGAGTCTTCTAGCTGTCCTCTCAGCTCAACTCAAACTGTTCTGTCTAGTAGAGCACCTAGATATATTGAACATTGAATATCTGATATAGTTTGTTGTACCTTTCTAATGTTATTCTAGCTCTGTAAGTAACTCTTCTTCTGTGCTGACATGGTGTTATTCCATCTAATACTGCTAGAGGGCAGCATTGTCAAATAAGTGTGATTTCTAACCCTTGTTTATGTCTTCCTTCAGATTGCTTCCATAGTAACTCTTCCCTTCGACGTTGTGAAGACCAGGAGGCAGGTGGAGATAGGGGAACTCCAGGCTATGAATTGTGGGTATAGAACTCCAGGCTGATCACCTGATTCATGGAATCATCCTTATGATCTTTAGTGATGTGTTGATGTGTAGTGATCCTGTACTACTAACCCAGCTATGTTGTCATGTCTCTGCAGTGTCGTCCAAGGCCTCCTCCTCTACTCTCAGTGTGATGACCAAGATTGTGGCTGAGAACGGCGTGGGTGGACTGTTTGTAGGTAGGTCAAGCTACAGGGATAGTTCACCCAAAACACACAGTTACCTCAGGTTAGTCTCCTAACTGGTGACCTACTTTCTCTCTTCCACCCATCTCTCTCTCTGTCACTCCCTCTCCTCCACCCCTCTCTCTACCCCTTTCACTCCCTCTCCTCCACCCCTCTCTCTCTCCGTCACTCCCTCTCCTCCACCCCTCTCTCTCTCTGTCACTCCCTCTCCTCCACCCCTCTCTCTCTCCGCCATTCCCTCTCTTCCACCCCTCTCTCTCTCTCTGTCACTCCCTCTCCTCCACCCCTCTCTCTACCCCTTTCACTCCCTCTCCTCCACCCCTTTCACTCCCTCTCCTCCACCCCTCTCTCTCTCCGTCACTCCCTCTCCTCCACCCCTCTCTCTCTGTCACTCCCTCTCCTCCACCCCTCTCTCTCTCCGCCACTCCCTCTCTTCCACCCCTCTCTCTCTCTGTCACTCCCTCACCTCCACCCCTCTCTCTACCCCTTTCAATCCCTCTCCTCCACCCCTTTCACTCCCTCTCCTCCACCCCTCTCTCTCTCTGTCACTCCCTCTCCTCCACCCCTCTCTCTCTGTCACTCCCTCTCCTCCACCCCTCTCTCTCTCTGTCACTCCCTCTCCTCCACCCCTCTCTCTACCCCTTTCACTCCCTCTCCTCCACCCCTTTCACTCCCTCTCCTCCACCCCTTTCACTCCCTCTCCTCCACCCCCCTCTCTTCACTCCCTCTCCTCCACCCCTCCCTCTCCTCCACCCCTTTCACTCCCTCTCCTCCACCCCTCTCTCTCCACTCCCTCTCCTCCACCCCTTTCACTCCCCTCTCCTCCACCCCTTTCACTCCCTCTCCTCCACCCCCTCTCTCTCTCCCTCCCTCCACTCCCTCTCCTCCACCCCTCTCTCTCCGTCACTCCCTCTCCTCCACCCCTTTCACTCTCTCTCCTACTTTTCTCTTCTAGGTTTCCTTCCCAGGGTGATCAAGGTGGCCCCAGCCTGTGCCATTATGATCAGCTGTTATGAGTTTGGGAAAGCCTTCTTCCGCAAGCACAACCAGGAGAGGCTGCTGACCAGCACCACCTGACCTGACTAGGGCCTCTCACACACACAAACCACCACCATAGACAATACCAAGAACACAATCAGCCATCGGCTACCTCTACCTTTCCCTGGGTTCTTAGAGATGTTCAGGTGTAACTTTGCATGCCTGTGTCCTCCCAGCTGCTTAGACACTCCAACACCCTGTTATAAAGTGTTCAAGTGTGATCTGTCATGTGACTAGCTGGAAGTAGCTAATGTTGGCGTTTAGGACCCAAGAACGTCAGGACTTGATTCTGTTCCAAAGCAGGAAATATTGGCAGACATGAAAACAATATTGAAGACAAATATTTGTAGGTAATCAATATTATTCATATTTTCTTCTATTTCTCAATCAAGATATACTGCACTTACTCACCATACTAATTGTGACAAGAGAAAATAGTCAAAGTGCACAGATTGTATTTGAAATATCATTTTCACAACTACTTAAAAATGATTTGCATAATCTTTTTCCTGTGCACTCATGATGAAATATCATGTTATGAAGTGCATTTAATTACACAGGCCTGTAGGTGGTATCAGAGACTTGTCTGTAACCAGAAACTGAGTGGGTCATATTGGACAAGTGTTTTATCCCATTACGTTAGTTATTGAGGTATGGGGGTTGTGTGCACTGTGCTATCCGGGGTCTGACAGTAATAATAATCATTTGATGGATGCTTATATTTGTCCTGTTTCACACATGTACACGTGTGTATCATACCCATGTCTGAAATGGGGAAATGTGTTTTTTGAATACCCCGACACCCTCAGAGTGGAGTCAGGGACAGTAGAGATGAGGGTCAAAGCTGTGGATGAGGTGGGATAACTTCTGGTTAGTAGTCTCTGTCCCGCAGAACCCCCTCTCATTCCCTGCCGCTTTCTCTCTCAATTCATGACCCGAACTCTATCACCTCATTCTCAACCCTATTGGAAGAGAAGGCCCAAGGTCCTTCAGGATACATGTTCTGTTCAGTGCCAGACTGACAGTTTAAACCTGAAATTCAACTCTTAACTTACACCTCTTCCAGAATCCCATATTCAATCCCCAGTCAGCCAGACATGGACTGTGAACTGTGACAACCTGTACATGTTCTCAAAACATGTAGCAATGATATATATTTCTATTGTTTAATATATTCTACAATGATCACCTGTAGTGACACGTTTTCCAACTTTGTACAGAAATACATAGAATAAAAGTCACATTTTGACATTTGAATTGTTGAATCAATTGTTTTTATTAGGTCAGGAAAAATGTGTGATTTGGTTCATTCCAGTAGTTTGTCATATGATAATACAATTCATAATTGAATCCTGTTGAACAAATCTAAATCACAGAGGTAGTGGTGGCTTCCGTGGCGTCAGCGTACCACAACAACTGATCAAGTTAAAAGGAAGAAGGGCTAGCATGGGGAGGTATAATGTGCTGTTCCACTGTTACAGAGGCTTTCCCTGGTAAGATCCTAGCAGCGTAGAGATTACTGACAATGTTGATGTATGGAAACAATCTCTCTGTAAAAGTGTGTGTGAACGTGTGTATGTGTGTGTTATTATCAAGGTCGTAAAAGGACAGTGTATCTCTGTTCCAGTCCAGCTGCACTCTGATCCAATGGGGTTTATTTTCCAGTGTCAGGACAGTCTGTGGCCCTTTTGGACACCGTGCCCAGTATTTATCATTATAATAGCCTACACGCCAGAGTCCAGTCTGTACCACTCCCTTCCTCTGGACAGACTTATAGACTACACCTACAAACCATACTGCATTGTCCCTGACGTCTGTATCCCAACTGTGTGTCCCAGAGTCAAAGCCCTCAGAGCCCAGGACCATTCGATAGTTATCAAACCTCTCTGGGTTGTCAGGAAGCAGCTGTATCCCATCACTGAATCTCATACTGGTCAGATCGTCAGACAGGATGAGACATGGATGGGCAGTGTTGGGGTCCAGAATCACAGGCGCTGAACAGAGAAAAACAGAGATCCACTGTTTGTTTTAATTTACTGGGACATTATTGCCAGATGATCAGTGATGTTTTTTTAATCTGAAATTGTCTGAATGCAATTTAAAAATATTTGTGAAGATATGAACATTGGTAAGAATAAAATCAGACTCGCTGTATTGAACAGACTTCAGCATCTTCTCCAAAACTCTGACCTGCAGGTTGCCCAGCTGCTTCTCCAAAACTCTGACCTGCAGGTTGCCCAGCTGCTTCTCCAAAACTCTGACCTGCAGGTTGCCCAGGTGCTTCTCCAAAACTCTGACCTGCAGGTTGCCCAGCTGCTTCTCCAAAACTCTGACCTGCAGGTTGCCCAGCTGCTTCTCCAAAACTCTGACCTGCAGGTTGCCCAGCTGCTTCTCCAAAACTCTGACCTGCAGGTTGCCCAGCTGCTTCTCCAAAACTCTGACCTGCAGGTTGCCCAGGTGCTTCTCCAAAACTCTGACCTGCAGGTTGCCCAGCTGCTTCTCCAAAACTCTGACCTGCAGGTTGCCCAGCTGCTTCTCCAAAACTCTGACCTGCAGGTTGCCCAGCTGCTTCTCCAAAACTCTGACCTGCAGGTTGCCCAGCTGCTTCTCCAAAACTCTGACCTGCAGGTTGCCCAGGTGCTTCTCCAAAACTCTGACCTGCAGGTTGCCCAGCTGCTTCTCCAAAACTCTGACCTGCTGACCTGCAGGTTGCCCAGCTGCTTCTCCAAAACTCTGACCTGCAGGTTGCCCAGGTGCTTCTCCAAAACTCTGACCTGCAGGTTGCCCAGCTGCTTCTCCAAAACTCTGACCTGCAGGTTGCCCAGGTGCTTCTCCAAAACTCTGACCTGCAGGTTGCCCAGCTGCTTCTCCAAAACTCTGACCTGCAGGTTGCCCAGCTGCTTCTCCAAAACTCTGACCTGCAGGTTGCCCAGGTGCTTCTCCAAAACTCTGACCTGCAGGTTGCCCAGCTGCTTCTCCAAAACTCTGACCTGCAGGTTGCCCAGGTGCTTCTCCAAAACTCTGACCTGCAGGTTGCCCAGGTGCTTCTCCAAAACTCTGACCTGCAGGTTGCCCAGCTGCTTCTCCAAAACTCTGACCTGCAGGTTGCCCAGCTGCTTCTCCAAAACTCTGACCTGCAGGTTGCCCAGCTGCTTTGCCACATTGATGAGCGCTCCAGAAACAAGCTCTGGATCTGGGCTTGTGCACTGGGCTCTAGAAGAATATCCAAGAGTTAGTGATACGGTGGGGTTGGGTTCAGAACCACAGGGAAGAGAGAGAAGAGGCCGATCACTTAGGGTCCAGATTCTTCACCCTTCACCTGAAGTGTTGCGGACAAATAGGCCGTAGCCTTACCTTTTTAACGTGTCCTTGTAGTTCTGCAGGTGAACAAAAGAGCAAATCAATCAATAATACATGTAATCACTGAAATCAATCATCAGTTAATCAATAAATCTATCCCAAATAACCTCTAGACAGCAGAGATATTATAATCTATAACATTATAAATAGTTAGAATATATTACATTAGTATCATATATATATAATATATATAACATTATAAATAGTTAGAATATATTACATTAGTATCATATATATATAATATATAACATTATAAATAGTTAGAATATATTACATTAGTATCATATATATATAATCTATAACATTATAAATAGTTAGAATATATTACATTAGTATCAATATATATATAATATATATAACATTATAAATAGTTAGAATATATTACATTAGTATCATATATATATAATATATAACATTATAAATAGTTAGAATATATTACATTAGTATCATATATATATAATATATAACATTATAAATAGTTAGAATATATTACATTAGTATCATATATATATAATCTCATATATATATAATCTAGTTAGGACCTAACACGTCTAACACGCCTAACACGTCAGCGGAGTCAATCACCACCTTCCGGAGACACCTGAAACCCCACCTCTTTAAGGAATACCTAGGATAGGATAAGTAATCCTTCTCCCCCTTAAAAGATTTAGATGCACTATTGTAAAGTGGCTGTTCCACTGGATGTCATAAGGTGAATGCACCAATTTGTAAGTCGCTCTGGATAAGAGCGTCTAATAAATGACTTAAATGTAATGTAAATGTAATATTGGTCCTTACCTGCAGGAATGAGATGTCATCAGATACCAGGTCCTTCTTTATGGCTCTCGTGTCTAAAATGGCTGCTATCTCTCTGTTCATATCGTCAATCATCTTCTTCTTCCTCCCTCAGGACAGCCATCCTGGCTGCCTCTTCATATCGTGGAAACTGGTGAAGTTTCTCAAAGTCCTCCTGAATCTGATTTTCTGTCTTCTGGGCCTGGCTCTAGAGACAGTTTGTCATCAGGCATTACACTATATTTCATATAAATCTGAAAGGTTTTTCAAAACATTATACTGTTTAGGAGGCTGTATGGAACATTCGTTACTTATTGTTTACTTAAAATGTTGGCTTGGGGGGCCTCCCGGGTGGCGCAGTGGCTAAGGGCGCTGTACTGCAGCACCAGCTGTGCACCAGCGACCCCTGTGGCGGGCCAGGCGCAGTGCGCGCTAACCAATGTTGCCAGATGCACGGTGTTTCCGCAGACACATTGGATGAGCGCTGTGTCAAGAAGCAGTGCAGTTTGGTTGGGTTGTATCGGAGGACGCATGACTTTCAACCTTCGTCTCTCCCGAGCTACTAAACAATTGGATACCACGAAATTGGGGAGAAAAAGGGGTAAAATAATAAAAATATGTTGGCTTGAGTGTTGCCTCTATGGTTCATATACACATATAACAATCAACTTCCACACAATCCTTATTTTAAGGCTTTTGCTCAGTCGTGGGAAGCTGTTTTTTGTCCAATTACATAATTTCTGGGTAATATGTATGTCCATTTAGGGGACCCCTTTTGGCTCAGTCCAAATGCAACAAAAAAAATAATTCTGATACAATATGAATATTGCATTGTAACATTACTTAAACAAAGCTTTGAAGAAACAGCAGAGCTTAACTTCTTTGGGATTTGTTCATTTACCCTGCGATTTTAATGATTGCATGCAAAATTGGATGGATTTATGAGAACATCACATTCTGATCAATCTAAACAGAACAAGGCCTTAGAAAAATGTTGCTTTTCAAAAGAGAACAACAAGGCTGTACAAGTACGACAGGGGAGCTGAATGTGATAAGGACCTCTTCTGCACTAGACATTTGCTAGGAGAGAATGATCCTGTTATAGTGAATGTACTGTGTATGTTAGTTGATATTTTGTATCGTACTTTGCAATCCAGAGCAGCCTCATCTACTGGGATACATTCATGTGTGTTATGTTTACTTGAACCCTCACACACCGAACAGATAGGCTCTTCATACTCCAGACAGAACAGTGCGAGTAGCTTGCTGTGTAGACATGTTTTTTTAACTGAAACTCTCCCCCGGCATAAACAGGTTCTTCTGAGCAAGATCCATCGAATGCTTATAGCATATACCATGATTCTGTTTCCAGTACGACTCCAGACAGGCTATACAGCAGCTATGGCCATAGGACAGGAGAACAGGTTCCTTGAGGGTTTCAGAGCACACAGGACAGGAGAGATCCTTCTCTGGGACAGATGCCTGGGAGGCCATTTTCTCACTCCCTAATGGCATTTGGAGGTTACTTTCAATGTGAAAACTCACCCTGGTTTAGTCAGCAGCTTTCTTAGTTGGAGTTAGTCTGAGTCCTGTGTCTATCTTACAGAACAGATACATAGATCTGGGATGTCTGTGTGTGAAGCCAGTAAAATGGGCATTGCTATGTAAACTGATGTGAGACAGTACAGCTCCTTAAGGAGAGAGTGGGGGGGGGACTAAGCCATTTTCTAAAAATAAAATATTAGTCTGATGCAAACAGCTGAGAACTAGTCTTGTTTAGTGAGCAGGGACTTAAATATCTGTGTTACTGGAGCTTCCTCCTACTCCTCAGTAGCTGCTGGAGTAAGTTATGATTTACTGTGCTAAATTTGAGCCCTGTGGTGACAGAACAGGTCATTAAACACTAGTTTAATGTTACTGTCAGGGACTTTATTTTGGACCGGGGCCTGCTGGGTTAACCGTTACATCCCGCTCTAACACTAGGGGCATGGTAGGGGTAAAACATGGAGATCTATGTGTATACATGGAGAATGAACATACTGTATTAAACATACACATTGGTACAGAATACAATAATAAATATATTGTTTATTACAGTAGTTTATTCAAATTAGGAGAAAATAAATAAAAAGTAATAAATCAATGAGCAATATCGCAATACAATTAACTGTGTCTGTGCGTGAGTGAGAGAACACACCCTGAACGCTTTCCCCACATGCCTCTGATCAAAATACATCTCAAAGCAGTCAGAGACATAACATAAAACCCCAATACAGAATATTATGTTCAACCTAAACAAACTAACCCTGTTGGACAGGAAACATTTCCTGAGAACATAAAAACCCTTTGACGCAAACATAATACTGTGTGGTTAAATCCAAAACGCGTTGTGGATGAGCTAGTCAATTTAAAAATAAAAATGTGAAGGCACAGTGAAGCCGAAACGTTTATATATGGAGTGTGAGACTTTATTTTGATAGTTTATGAGATATATTCAATGCCATCAATAATATGATTATGGCTACAAGTTAGGTACCAGAGGATTGACCGTAGAAACAAAAGCAACACTGTTCTCCTCTAGATATTTCAAGGCCCTTCCAACATGGAAGCATGATTACATTAAAGACTTATAAATAATGAGGATAGTCCAGTCCTCTGGCAGGAATACAATACCTAAATATGTCCGTTTTTTGAGGTGTATTTTTTGGCCACTGAGACAGACCCACAATCGGCCATCTAGAGTAGAGCTCACTTAAGTTGCCAGGGTAACAGGACAACACCTGCAAGTTGAAGAGGCATGGACAGAACCACTACTCTATAGGCTTTAACACTTGAGAAACAAACCATAACCTTCACTCCTTTCCCCTCCCTAAATAAATCCTAAAGAAAGCAATTCCTCAAGTTGTCAATCTCTGGGATGCTGAGCATGTTTACATCATGAGTCCTTTAAGTGACACAAAAGGTCTGCATCCCAATAGTGTCAAGTGGCGTTCTCCTTGGTCTGCAGTGATCTGAACACATAATATTGGTGACAACAGTATACCTACATTATACCTACAGTATACCTACCCAGAACTGGCTTTCAACTATGTAGTTGTTTTCCCATCAGTGCAGATATACAACAAACTAATAAATAAACATGAGGTCGGTCCTGATCAATACAGTCCTGGTTTTTCCAACGGCTCTGCGCTTACATTGAAGGACTGACTACTGAAGAGCTGGTTCCAGGGTCAGTCCGGGTTGTAAATTCCAAATGATTGACTGCGGCTCCCATGTTTTGAGCTATGAGTTCCTTCAATATTTCTTTAAAACTCGGAGTTCCTGGATCCAGATTCCATGTGATTTAGTCATAGAAATCCCAATAAATACATCTCTATGCACAGTTGTATGATTCTACGACCTGTGTTGCATCCCTGGTAAATCCATCAATTGAGCCTGGGGACGAAGTAAGATCTCTGGGTTTAGGAGGGGGTGGAATGTTATTCAGAAAGGCTGAGTTCCAATTCCAGGATCCAAATCTGGCTCTTTCTCCAAACCATGTGCTGGATCTCTTGGTCTCTGGTTCTAGGACGGGGTGAGGTCAGGACTGGTCATCTCTGTGGTGGGGCTGGCTAGACACTCACTGGACTTCAGGCTGGCCAGGGACTTATTGCTGGCTACTGACTGCAGAGACCCACACAGACCTATCAGAGAGGGGGTGTCCTCCTTCCCTAGGCAGCAGAAGAGGGGGTTAACACATGTAGAACATGACTATTATTTATTGGTAGTGGGGGAGAGCACAGAAATGCACACACACACACCATGGTGGTGCCAGTGTGAGCTGGCTGGTCTAGTGTCCAGGTTGAGTGTGTGTGAGGGCTCCAGAGAGGTCTGGGACAGCTGCTCTAGACTCTTGAAATTCTTCCTGTAGAACACAGAGACATTAGAGTGGACTCTCTGGATGCATCTAAGTAGTGTGATGGCTACATTGGAATAACCATTTGGAATGTTAAAATGCATATTTTTTCACAACTTCTCACAGGTACAATAAATATATATACACAGTGTCACCACATTTGGGTGGACCGTATAAAACCATACTATGGCATATAAGTGAGGAAGTTGTGGAATAGGAATTTATCCCCGTTTACATACTCCTCCCACTGCCCCACCCTATTCATGTACAGCATGGTATCCAAGGCAACAGCATTGGCCACTGATTGGTCACATGTGCAGTCAGTTCTTGTCTGGACCTCAAGTCATGGTTCTTCAGCACCATCCTTGAGCAGGATGAAATATACACGCACACAAACCTATACTGTCAAGACACTAGCTACTCCTATTGTGTTCCTGAAACATTCTGTCCCAAAATATGCTACGTACTCCAGTCTCTCTGTAATCTCTCCTCACCACCTCCCTATGTTGTGTCTGTAAATCCATACCCCTGACTGATTATTGGTTTGAGAGATGACTGCAGTTTCAACACCAGCATTTGGAAAGCTAAGGAAATCCTCACAACCCAAATTAAAATATTGATCAGAAGGTGGAAAGGAAGAGATGAAATTGATCACACCATTAATGATGATTCACCCAGGCCAAGGTTATTACAGTAAACAAACTAATTATGAAAAAACTATAAACTGAAATAAAATGAACAAATCTGTTTTGAAAAACTAAAACTATGCTCAAACTATTATCTTTGACTCCAAAATGAACTCAAATAAAATAGAATGGGGTTTTCAAGCTTCTGAATCTGGCATGCCACATTAATATTTAAAAAGGTAGATTCAGCAAGATGACGGCGCCATGAGCAGCACCACAGATATTGGGGGCGTTTGAGTGGTAAGGCCGAAAGCAACCGACTGCAGGCAAAAGTCAAGGAGTGAAGTCAGGGGAAATGCATCTGCGACAGCCGAAAGTTGTGGTTTTCCAACAGCAAGGCTTAGATCAACATGGCAGTGTTGCCATCGTTTATAAAATGTTTTCTTTATAATGTCTAAATAAACATCTATTCCCCAAATCACACTCAAACTGAAATCCTTGTACAATGTACACTATCAATTAGTGAGAGAGGCTCATAGAGCACATCTATTTATATGGTTCCTGTTTCAGTCATGTCTGGTCACTTTCGCGTGGGTCAAACAAAACAACCCTGATGATTGGTTGGCAATAGAGCTTCCCACAATACAGGCGATGGCTACAGAATTAAGTTGGTGAAGAGCAGAAATTTGCAGTCAATGACCTTTGATCACATTTCAGACCATTTTTCTCCCACAATGCAACAAACTTTGAAAGGCTTGACAAAAGTGATCCGCTCTAACACAGCCATTGAGATTTGCACGATGCAACATGGTAGCTACGGGACCAACAGAGAAGTTAAGCCTCATGCTCCAATGCTCAGTTGTGGAAATGTACACACTACTACTGTGTACACGGTGCATCTACATCATCTTACGAGTCTACTTTTAAACCTAACTTAAAAACCTCATAAGGATCAGATCCCCCCCATACCCAAATCTGCCTGTAGCAAAGATATGCATATTCTTGAAACCATTTGAAAGGATACACTGAAGTTTGTGGAAATGTGAAAATGTAGGAGAATAACACATCTGGTAAAAGATAATACAAATACAAAGAAAAAATAAAAGGGATTTTTTTTAACCATCTCTGAAAGGCAAGAGAAAGACTATAATGTATGATTCCAGCCCAGGCGCAATTTAGATTTTGGCCACTAGATGGCAGCAGTGCGCATGCAAAGTTTTAGACAGTTCCAATGAACCATAGCATATCTGTTCAAGACTGCCCAAATGTGCCTATTTAGTTTATTAACACATTTACAAGTTCATAATTGGGCTCTCTCCTCAAACAATAAAATGGTATTAACATGGCATTATACACACCGATCACGTAGAGGTTAACCCATGACCTGACCCATCACCTTATGTATTACTGGCCCATAGTGGCATTCTGTCCCTAACACTAAAACAAAATATATATATATATATATATATATTTTTTTTTTCTTCATAAAATAAACTAAATTAAAAGGACAAGTGGATCAGAAAACTAACTGAACTTCAGATAACCTTGTCACACACACACACTTTCCTATACCTGTAAGTATAGGTCCTCAGAAAAGTGAGGACATTTTGCAGGTCCTCACTTGTGAAAATAACTATTTTAGTCTTAAGGTTAGAATTAGTGGTTAGGTTTAGGAGTTAAGGTTGTTGGTCCCCAAGAAGTCCTCACAAGTTTAGTAAGACATAGCTGTGTGCACTACTCCTGCATTCCCTGGCCCTCTCGCTGTGGTTAAAATGTCACACTCACAGCTGGTCATTCCACCCACTCACAGATACAAACTCACAGTTGGTCCTGGAGCTCCAGTACGATGTATTCTAGTTGTTCCTTCTCCAGTGTGTGTGAGAGGTGTGTGTCTGTTAGTCTCTGCTGAAGAGCTTTGTTCTGAGGAATCACTTGAGACAGCTGGGCCTCTCTCAGACGAACCATCTCTTCCAGATAACACTGGCGCGCGCACACACACACGTGAGTTGTTGCATTATTACATTTTTTGCCGTAGCAAAACAGATAAACAAGGGAAGATTTTTGTTTTGGTAAAGGAGGCAAAATCGATTTGTACTCTGGTGAGGATGGAATGAATGATATCAAGCTGTGTGCATTTCCATTTCCTCAAGAGAGCACATTTCCACAGAGCACTGACAGTTAGCCTGACATTTTGATTTCTAACTTTCCAATTATTCCACAGACACCTCAGTCTCAGTGTCTCATGCACAAATACACCTGCATTATATAGTGCAATACAGTGTTCTGCAGCACACACACACACACTGAGACGTTACCTTCTGTTCCAGTGCCATGCGGTATTTCTGCTCGAGTCGTTTACACCTGCAGACCCAGCTGCTCTGCTCGGTTAAGATGGCCTCCGCAGTGCTGGCGGCCATCTTTTCAGGGGTGGTGTTCTCGCTGCCGCTGCTCCCCAGGGTCCTCAACTCCTCCTCATCACTGCCGATGCTGTTCTCTCTACACAGGGGGAAAGGGCACACTTCAGAGGGTACTTCAGAGGGGGTAGGAGTTCAACTTATAGGGCACATACAGGGGGAAGGGTGCATAATAGCAGGTAAAGGACTAAAATACTGACTCCCACATACCTCTGAAACGACTTCAGATAAGGCGTATAGTCAATCACCGCTGGGCAGCTTCCATTCAGCCCCTCCCCTTTCAGACAGAAGCTAACCACCAGAGGAAAACACTCATTGAGACCTTTACTGTATAACCTGAGCTCTGACTCAGCAACACTATAAATAATATACGAGTACCTGAAGTCAATGGTGTTGAGACCGATGAGTGTATCTGCTAGCAGCCCCGCCTCCTCACCTAGCATGATGGCCCCATCCTCATACCATCTCCTACACAACATAGAAAACACACTAGATCCATCCTCAGAACACCTAAAACTCAACTCAGTCTGGTGTGTTGTATTGCCATTGTGTGTGTGTCCCAGAGAGAAAGACCTGGTGGTTTTGAAGTCCCTCAGGGCGGCGGAGATGTACTCAGACAGCCTCTTCTCCATCAGCACCAGCCTGATCCACGCCCGACCCTGTGGACACACACAGTTCTTAAGTTTCCATTATACATCAGACCGGCATAGTAGCTCTTTAAAACAGACATCATTATAATACAAATACATGCTGCCCTTCCTACTTAGCCACAGTCAGCTGATTGAGTTTGTGCAACTGCACGCAAGTGTGCATGCATGGGTGAGTGTGTGTGTGTGTGCCGGAGCTGTGGCGTTCTCTTGGACAACACTACAGTATTCATTGTTTAAAGCTTCTGAACAAAGCTGTCTTTTGTTCTGTGTGTAATTTCATCAGAAAAGGCTGAGAGAGTTGTGTGTTTTAGATCCGTGGGAATATTGATGTTATCATTAAGGTCCATGGCTCAAGGCTTTCCAGCGTAACCAACAACCTCTCTCTCGTGCAGTCACACACACACACCTTAGCTCTGGAGGAGCGGACATTCTCCATGCTCTCAATGCTGTGGATGCAGCTAGGAGAGACTTTACTGCAGGCTGCTTTCACATAATCCCAGAAACTACGATGAGTCTCATAACCAAACCACATAGTCTGACCTGGGAAGAGGGAGCAAGAGAGAGAGCTACATTTATAGGTGGCATATTGACTCCAAAACCCAGCAACCCTGCAGTGGTCCAGATGAGAAGGGCTTTAAGCATGTGGTGGTGTGTTACTCTACCTTTGAGTCTGTGACTGAGGATCTGTTCCAGGATGGAGACGAAGTTGGTGAACTCCGGAGAGGAGTCGTCTATTGTGTCTAAACAGGAGCGGTCAAGCAACGTCTTCACTGAAAACCTACACACACACAGTTAACGGAGTCTGCACTGGGTTCCAACCAGATCAGCGCTTTTCTGACATGCTGTTAAATGTGACTCTAGGGAGAGGAGATCATCTGACTGAACAGATTAATTATAGGCTTTAGGAAACAATCTCTACTGCACACTGTATCAGTGGAGCGGTAACAATATACAAAAAACATTTTTTTTTTTTTAATCACTGTCATAAGCATATAGGTAGATTGCACAGAGGTCAGATTGTGGGGCATGACAACAACGATAGGGCTCCTGACCAGAGATACTCTAACTAGTGTCTAGGTTATTAAGCACCAAGGAGATTTAATGGAATGAAGCAAACACAGGAAATGACTTGATTCTGGAATACAGGGATGCATCGCAGTAGTCTTAAATGGCCTCATTTCCATGTTGGTCAGACAGAGATACAACAGTCATCTCTGTGCTGTGGTTCTTGTACTGCAGACACACAGTAGCAGGTTAAGTGGCAGTGGGGTGACTGGGCAGACAAAGCTTCCTCTAAACAGGACAGGCATTAAGGTTTCAGTGTTTTCCGTTACATACAGAGAGAGGGAGACATACCAAATTCCCCCACTAGAATACCCATACTTTAATGAAGACAGCTTCGACATCCCGCAGGGGGAAATCTATCATTTCCAGGGAAAGGGACATGTACTAGTCTGTGGCGACCTAAATGCCAGAACCGGACACCTCAGCACACAGGGGGACAAACACCTACCTGGAGGTGACAGCATTCCCGAGTGGCACAGAGGTCTAAGACACTGCATGTAACTGCAGTACCTGGTTTGAATCCGTGATTGGGAGCCCCATAGGGCAGCACACAACTAGGTCCAGCGTCATCAGAGTTTGGCCATCATTGTAAATAAGAATTTGTTCTTAACTGACTTGCCTAGTTATATATTTTATTTAAGTTCCGCCCCCATATACCCCCCTAGGCACAACAAAAACAGGTCACAATTCCTGCAGCTCTGTTGCACACTGGGTATGGTATGTACATAGTCAATGGTAGGCTTCAAGGGGACTCCTACGGTAGGTACACCTATAGCTTATCCCTAGACTACTTTATTACTGACCTTAACAGAGTCTCACAGATATATATAGTTGAAGTCAGAAGTATACATACACCTAGCAAAATACATTTAAACTCGTTGTCACAATTCCTGACATTTAATCAGAGTAAAAATTCCCTTTATTTTAAGAATGTGAAATGTCAGAATAATAGAGAGAATGATTTATTTCAGCTTGTATTTCTTTCATCACATTCCCAGTTGGGTGAGAAGTTTAAATACACTCGTTTAGTATTTGGTAGCATTGCCTTTAAATTATATAACTTGGGTCAAACGTTTTATGTAGCCTTCCACAAGTTTCCCACAATAAATTAAGACATTTTTAATTTGCAAATAAATTCATTAAAAATCCTACAATGTGATTTTCTGGATTTTTTTTCTCATTTTGTCTGTCATAGTTGAAGTGTACCTATGATGAAAATTACAGGCCTCTCGTCTTTAAGTGGGAGAACTTGCACAATTAGTGGCTGACTAAACACTTTCTCCCCCCCACTGTATATTAAGTTAAAATAAGTGTTCATTCAGTAGTTGTAGTAATTGTCATTATTACAAACAAATATCGGCAATGGCTTTTTTGATCGGTATCGGCGTTGAAAAACCTCATACATACATATACATATTGGGCACTAGAACAGTCTGCAGCACCCAGCCTCACCCTACTAGAATATGAAGTCAAATGTCTACCGTTTTCTGATGATCTGATGCTTCTGGTCACCAACCAAGGAGGGCCTACAGCAGCACCTAGATCTGTTCCCAACCAAGGAGGGCCTACAGCAGCACCTAGATCTGTTCCCAACCAAGGAGGGCCTACAGCAGCACCTAGATCTGTTCCCAACCAAGGAGGGCCTATAGCATCACCTAGATCTGTTCCCAACCAAGGAGGACCTACAGCATCACCTAGATCTGTTCCCAACCAAGGAGGACCTACAGCATCACCTAGATCTGTTCCCAACCAAGGAGGACCTACAGCATCACCTAGATCTGTTCCCAACCAAGGAGGACCTACAGCATCACCTAGATCTGTTCCCAACCAAGGAGGGCCTATAGCATCACCTAGATCTGTTCCCAACCAAGGAGGACCTACAGCATCACCTAGATCTGTTCCCAACCAAGGAGGACCTACAGCATCACCTAGATCTGTTCCCAACCAAGGAGGACCTACAGCATCACCTAGATCTGTTCCCAACCAAGGAGGGCCTATAGCAGCACCTAGATCTGCTGCACAGATTCTGTCAGACCTGGGCCCTGACAGTAAGTCCCAGTAAGACTAAAATAACAGTGTTCCAAAAAAGGTCCAGTCGCCAGGACCACAAATACCAATTCCATCTAGACACCCATTTCCCTAGAGCACACAAAATGATACATACCTTGGCCTAAACATCAGCGCCACAGGTAACTTCCACAAATCTGTGAACGAGCTGAGCGACAAGGCAAGAAGGGCCTTCTATGCCATCAAAAGGAACAAAATTCGACATACCAATTAGGATCTGGCTAAAAATACTTGGAATCGGTTATTGAACCCATTGCCCTTTATGGTTGTGAGGTCTTGGTCTGCTCACCAACCAAGAATTCACAAAATGGGATAAACACCAAATTGAGTCTCTGCAAATATTTCCTCAGTGTACAGCATTTTTAAAAAACATAATGCATGCACAGCAGAACTAGGCCGATACCCACTAATTATCAAAATCCAGAAGAAAAAAAAAAAAAAAAAAAAGAGACCACCTAAAAGGAAGCGATTCCCAAACCTTCCATAACAAAGCCATCACCTACAGAGAGATGAACCTGGAGAAGAGTCCCCTAAGCATGCTGGTCCTGGGGCTCTGTTCACAAACAGACCCCACAGAGCCCCAGGACAGAAACACAATTCGAACCAACGAGAAATCACGAAAAAACAAAAAGATAATTATTTCCAATGTGTCAAGTAATTAACCCAAAAAAACAGACGAAACTAGAATGCTATTTGGCCCTAAACAGAGAGTACAGAGTGGCAGAATACCTGACCACTGTGACCGACCCAACTTAAGCAAAGCTTTGACTATGTAGACTCAGTGAGCATAGCCTTGCTATTGAGAAAGTCCACCGAAGGCAGACCTGGCTCTCAAGAGAAGACATGCTATGCACACACTGCCCACAAAATGAGGTGGAAACTGAGCTGCTCTTCCTAACCTCCTGCCAAATGTATGAGCATAGAGACACATTTCCCTCAGATTACACAGATACACCAAGAATTCAAAAAACCAAATTTTGATTAACTCCCATACCTACATAGTGAAATTCCACAGTGTGCCATCACAGCAGCAAGATGTGTGACCTGTTGCCAAAAGAAAAAGGCAACCAGTGAAGAACAAACACCATTGTAAATACAGCCCATATTTATTTTCCCTTTTGTACATCGTTACGACACTATATATAGACAATGTCATTTGAAATGTCTTTATTCTTTTGGAACTTCTGTGAGTGTAATATTTACTATAAATGTTTTATTGTTTATCATCTACACTTGCTTTGGCAATGTAAACATATATGTTTCCCATGCCAATAAAGCCCCTTGAATTGAGAGGAGTTCGAGAGAGAAAGAGAATAAACACCGCAAGCATCACCAGATGCTTTTAGTGGCCTACTCCTCCACTTCTAAGAAGGCATTTAGGCACACATAGATCTGATGACATGTAGACAGGTGCTCAGAGGTCCCAGGAGAAGTTAAGAGTGCCCATCTACCCTGTGTACCACTGAATCCTCATCAAGTTCAGACCTAAAACGGTTACGGTTGTCCTTATACATCTCCCCCCATCAGTGATTAGAAATGACAGTTCCCAGAGCATGGTAGATGACATTCAAAAATAATTGTCACATGCTTTGTAAACAACAGGTGTAAACTAACAGTGAAATGCTTACTGACGGGCCCTTAATGCAGAGAGAGGGAAAACAAAAAACACGTGGAATAAATCCACAATGAGTAAAGGATAACTTTGAGATATACACGGGGGTAGCAGTGCTGAAACCAAGGCCAGGGGTCCAAGGTAATGGAGTTCCATATGTAGATATAGGTAGGAGTAAAGTGACTAGGCAACAGGATAGATAACAGTAGCAGCAGCATAGTTAGTGCAAAAAGGGTCAATGCAGATAGTTAACCAATAGCTACCCAGACCAACTATTTAGCGGTCTTATGGCTTGGAGTTAGCAGCTGTTCAGGGTTCTGTTGGTACCACTTGCCATGCGTTAGCAGAGAGAACAGTCTATGACTTGGGTGGCTGGAGTCTGACCATTTTTAAGGTCTTCCTCAGACACTGCCTGGTATAGAGGGTCTAGAGGGCAGGGAGCCCCAGGGATGAACTGGGCCTTATGCACTAACCTAGCGCCTTCCGGTTGGACGTCAAGCAGTTGCCACACCAAGTGGTGATGCACGACTGTATTGGTGTCTGTGGACCATGATCATTCCTTAGTGATGAGGACACAGAGGAACTTCACAGCCTTATCTGCATATTAAATCAATGAAACCAATCAACTGTATCTATTCATGTTCTGCAGCAGTGTTTGATTGGATCTGAACTCATTCCACAGGATGTATATTTTCATTATTCAGATCATTGGTTCAGGCAGTCGGTCCTGATGACCCAAAGCAATGGTTAAGACTAGAGCAGTTGCTCACTATAAACTAAAGTATATTGAACCCAAGTGCTCTGCATACATCAACTAAGAGTTTGAGAGCTTGTGACTATAAGGTTCTATCTGCAAAATGATGATTCTGAGAAAATTGGCTTTAAAGTTCCAACCCCTCATTAATTTGAAAGGTGTCTGTAATTTTATTATGTTGCACTTAACATGAATTGGGGTATTTAGACTACTGTATAGGTAGAGAACATTGAACAGAACAAGGCTGTCAATAACTCAATCTGGACAAAATGCAAGTAGAACCTTATAGTCCCAAACGCTCGATTTATAGCTCACTGAGAAAGCCTAGGCATTAGCTTAGTGAGCTAACATGAGTCTTCGGGAATCAGGCAAGGTTACTCACCGCGTGAGCATAGTTCACCAAACCAACTAAATAATATCACAAGAACTGCACATTAAATGTGTTAGAAAAGTGACATTCCTGGAGTAAACTGACACAGAGGTTGTGAAAAGCCACTCCAGAAAGGGAAAACAAAGCCTGCCAAATCTTCGGTTGTGGTTTCCTCACCTGTCACTAACCATGTCTTGGAGATGAGATACACCACCTCGCCATGAAAATAAAACGCAGCCCTGGGGACATGCGAATACAATGCCCACTCCCTGCTTTCTGATAGCAGTGATCTTTAATGGTGGTGCACCAGTAGTCATGTGTGGGAGCAGCAAAAAGGGGCTCATGTGGCTACTGATTGAGTGAGAGTATGTAGCATATCTCATCTATCCAATCTCTCTTCACTAGAACCACAGGGGGGATACGGCTGAGTCTGATGGAGATATACTTGATAGGGCGTGCAACAGCATGATGTTATCCACAGATAACGACATCTAACAACGCACACATACTTTCGTATAATACACACTTGTACATGTGTGAAATAGGACAAATATAAACACCCACCAAACTATTTATGTATACTGTTCAAAGAGCATGATACTTCAGATTAATAAATTAAGAGAATCACAGTTCCGTGCCAATTCATAGCTGTGTGCTGAATTACCTTCGTTCATGTGAAATCTATAGACAATACCGGTATTGAGTTGGGCACCTAATTAATGAAGGTAACTGTGATTCCATGAATGATTAAGCCTCATAGGTGGCGGCGACTGGTGTGTGTGTGTGACCATTGGAGAACCCTCGGAACTAGTGCGGCGTTATAGGCTACAGTTCATGTCGATATAACACCATCAATACTGTAATGTAAACGGTTATGTGCGCTATTTAGAAATATAACCTATGCCACCAATCACCCTACGGTCTTCAACAGCATCCACACACAATCACCAGAGAATGCGGTAATTTATCATCTCACCAATTAGTAAATTAACACAATCAAGCCGAGCATTATTTTACCTGCAGACAGTCAGTAGATTCCTCCTCTCCACAGCTCCGCTTCTGGCAGCGTCCTGTTTGCGAGCTACATGCAGCCCCAGGCTACGTGACGCCATCCTCGCCACAGTTAGTCGTATCTCCGCGGCGTAGGTGCCCAGTATTTGCTGTCCCTGTTTCTTTTAAATCAGCAGGTTGGGTTCAACAGTGCGCGTCACTCCAGCACGCTCGCTCGTTTGTTGAAAGTCAACGTATAGGGCAAGAGGGAGGTGGATGAACAGAACTCACCCAGTAATTTGGAGAGAAACAGTCACGGGGTTGTGCTAAAACGCCCAAACCAAGTGCTGGGAAGTCTGAGCGGTTTAAATTCCTGTTTAGAGCGAATTAGGCTACTGAAGGTAACCTCGATGGTCTTGGGACACGAAGAGACGTTCTATGTGTGCATCCCAATAGTATAAAAAAGTACTTTATTCTCTCCTACATCTGCACCCATCTAAAATGTTTAATGAAAATGTTTCACACTAAACATACCCTGGTCCCAGATTGGTTTGTGCTCATGTCAACTCAAACGCTGTCATTGATAAGCCAACACATGGCATGCCAATTCAATAAGGAGTTATGGCATTTAGAGTTCACAAGAGAGTAGAAATAGACTGGCACCCAGGCTAGCTAAAACAAGAGAGTTCGTTTAGGTTTTGGCTACTTCCTGTGCAGGCCCAGTTGCCTATTATTTCATAGAGAATGAGAGGGCCATTTTCGCCATTGAGGGCCATTTTAATGTTGTCAACTTGGTGGGAATTCCAACTTCAAGACTGTGGACAGTGGCTGGCTGAAGCTGGAGCAAAGTCAATGGCCACTGGGAGAATCACATGAAGAATAATCATAGAGATAGATTCAGGACTCATCTTTGTATCAGTGCCATTATAGTGTCTGTGGCAGCATGGGCAGCGCCATTGAGGATATCTCCATATTGAAGTAGTACATTTTATTTTTCATGACTGGCTGATCCTTCCTGATGACCAGGTTGGACATGACTCCAACAGGATCACCACGAGGTATCAGCCGCTGTCCAGTCTTGTGATTCTCAAATGTCAGATCGTGGGTGGTTCCGATGGCCGCTATCCATGGTGCTGAATCTGGATCTCTGCTACTAGCGCTATTTGCTGGTTTGTTAACCTTTATTATTATTTGTGAGACAAACGCCCAACCTTTACTGAACAAAAATATAAACGCAAAATGCAAAAAAAATTCAGATTTGACTGACTTACAGTTCATATAAGGTAATCAGTCAATTGAAATAAATTCATTAGGCCCTAATCTATGGATTTGATATAACTGGACAGGGGCACAGCCATGGATGGGCCTGGGAGGGCACAGGCCCACCCACTTGGGAGCCAGGGCCACCCACTGGAGAGCCAGGCCCAGCCAATCAGAAAGAGTTTTCCCCCACAAAAGGGCTTTATTACAGACAGAAATACTCCTCGGTTTCATCAGCTGTAAGGGTGGCTGGTCTCAGACTAGGTGAAGAAGCTGGATGCGGAGGTACTGGGTTGGCGTGGTTACACGTGGTCTGTTGTTGTGAGGCCGGTTGGATGTACTGCCAAATTCTCTAAAACGACGTTGGAGTTTTATGGTAGAGAAATTAACATTAAATTATCTGGTAACAGCTCTGGTGGACATTGCTGCAGTCAGCATGCCAATAGCATACTCCCTCAAAATGTGAGACATCTGTGGCATTGCGTTGTGTGACAAAACGGCACGTTTTAGAGTGGCCTTTTATTTTCCCCAGCACAAGGTGCACCTGTGTAATGATCATGCTGTTTAATCAGCTTCTTGTTATGCCACACCTGTCAGGTGGTTGGATTATCTTGACAAAGGAAAAATGCTCACTAACATGGATGTGGACTAATGTGTGCATAAAATCTGAGATCATTTTTTGTGTATGTACAATTTCTCAGATCTTTTATTTCATCTCATGAAACATGGGACCAACATTTTACATGTTACGTTTATATTTTTGTGCAGTATACATAATCTATATGGTTATTGTTTTGTGTAATATATTGATGATGTTCAGAATGAGAATAACCTTTATTCGCCAAATATAAGCTATTTATATGTACAGTAATTTGACTAGCTGAAATGGTGCTGCAACAATAAACAGAAAGCAAAGCAAGGTTTTTTATGTTAATTTAATCAGGCGACAGGCAACATTGAACGTGTTCGAACTGTGTTCTCTGTTATGATATGATAGGGTGGCAGGTAGCCTAGTGGTTAGAGTGGTGGGCCAGTAACTAAAAGGTTGCTGGTTCAATTACCTGAGCTGACAAAGTGAAATCTGTTGCTCTGCCCTTGAGGAAGGCACTTAACCCTAATTTCCCTGAAGGGTGCTGTACTACTATGGCTGACCCAGTAAAACCACACCTATCTGGTGTGTAAAAATAAAAATGTTAGGAATGTCAGTTTTCAGGTAGATGGGGACCCCCAGTGGCCATGGAGTAAGCTGCAGCTGTTCCAATACCTGAATCCTTCCTCCCCTTTCCTGAAGTGCCTTGGACACTGATCTGACACACGCTCAGTGGGAATAGTCAGTACGGTGTTTATAGCAGAGGAGATTCACAGGGGCATTTGGTGAGTTTAAGGCACATGTGTCAAACTCATTCCATGGACGCTGAGTGTCTGTCGGTTTGTACTTGATTGATGAATTAAAGTCACCAATTAGCAAAGAACTCCCCTCACCTGGTTGTCTAGGTGTTAATTGAAAGGAAAAGGCAGCAGACGCTAGGCCCTCCATGGAATGAGTTTGACACCCCAGGTTTAAGGGGATTCATGGATATTGAAAAAAGTGTTTTTGGGCTACTGATGAAATGCAATGGACTACTTATCTACCCCAAGACAACAACTCTACTGAGACAGACCAATCAAAACTCTACTGAGACACAGACCAATCAAAACTCTACTGAGACACAGACCAATCAAAACTCTACTGAGACACAGACCAATCAAAACTCTGAGACACAGACCAATCAAAACTCTACTGAGACACAGACCAATCAAAACTCTACTGAGACACAGACCAATCAAAACTCTACTGAGACACAGACCAATCAAAACTCTACTGAGACACAGACCAATCAAAACTCTACTGAAACACAGACCAATCAAAACTCTACTGAAACAGACCAATCAAAACTCTACTGAAACAGACCAATCAAAACTCTACTTTTTTCTCCGAGGAAACAAGATGCCTCATCTCAGGGGTTAAACTATTTTCTAACTAAACGAGAGGTGCACCTACTGTGGGGGTAGCCAACTAGATTCAGCCGCGGCCTGATTTTTTGTTGGAGTGGATGGTCAGGGGGCTGGAACATAATTATAATAATTTGTACACTGATGGATTGTATTGGGAAATAACAATAATTTCATACCATTGTATTGGGAAATAACAATAATTTCATACCATTGTATTGGGAAATAACAATAATTTCATACCATTGTATTGGGAAATAACAAATTTCATACCATTGTATTGGGAAATAATAATTTCATACCATTGTATTGGGAAATAACAATAACACTGCAATTGTATTGGGAAACAATAATTTCATACCATTGTATTGGGAAATAACAATAATTTCATACCATTGTATTGGGAAATAACAATAATTTCATACCATTGTATTGGGAAATAACAATAAATACCATTGTATTGGGAAATAACAATAATTTCATACCATTGTATTGGGAAATAAAAATAACCAATAATTTCATACCATTGTATTGGGAAATAAAATAATTTCATACCATTGTATTGGGAAATAACAATAATTTCATACCATTGTATTGGGAAATAACAATAATTTCATACCATTGTATTGGGAAATAACAATAATTTCATACCATTGTATTGGGAAATAACAATAATTTCATACCATTGTATTGGGAAATAACAATAATTTCATACCATTGTATTGGGAAATACCATTGTATTGGGAAATAACAATAATTTCATACCATTGTATTGGGAAATAACAATAATTTCATACCATTGTATTGGGAAATGATACATTGTATTGGGAAATAACAATAATTTCATACCATTGTATTGGGAAATAACAATAATTTCATACCATTGTATTGGGAAATAACAATAATTTCATACCATTGTATTGGGAAATAACAATAATTTCATACCATTGTATTGGGAAATAACAATAATTTCATACCATTGTATTGGGAAATAACAATAATTTCATTTGTATTGGGAAATAACAATAATTTCATACCATTTTTGACCAAAAAACTAACAAAAATACCATTGTATTGGGAAATAACAATAATTTCATAAAAGAAAATACATACATATATGTACATTGTATTGGGGCAATAAAAAATGTACCATTTAGTCAGCCATACCATTGTATTGTGCAAGTTCTCCCACTTAAAAAGATGAGAGAGGCCTGTAATTTTCATCATGGGTACACTTCAACGATGACAGACAAAATGAGAAAAAAAATCCTGAAAATCACATTGTAGGATTTTTAATGAATTTATTTGCAAATTATGGTGGAAAAATAAGTATATATTGCGCTCCATACCTCAGCTTCTATCTCCGACCTCCTGAATGTGTAGTCACTAGTTCTGTGGTTGACATCAGAACCAGAGAAAAAGAGCAGATCTCTCTTCCTGATTCTCAGAAAGTAAGTAAAGGGGCAAATCTGAACCTATTGAAGTACCACAATAACAGCTGAAAGAGCAGTGAATGATTCATAGATATAGAAGATTGTTCAAATCCAATCACATTTTTTTTGTCACATGGGCCGATTGCAACAGGTGTAGATTTGATCTGTGAAATGCTTGGAGTCCTTTCCCAACCATTCAGAGATAAAAAGGAGTAAAATGGTATAATGTCTTTGGGATGAATTGGTGTCTGACGTTTTGATAGGGAGGAGGGACCTTATCTGACTGACTAGTAACGGATTCTTAACCTACTTTTGTGAGACACAACCTCGATCTGTCTGTAGATTGACTGAACAAACCTAGATACTTCATATATTCATCCTGTTATGCAGGTGAGTGAGGACCCAAAAGCGACTTAACAGAAACTGAGTTTATTCAAGTCCAAACAGAAAATAACAAATCCTGAATCCTTAACAGGAAATGTCCAAACGGGGATAACAGAAATCCTCTAGTTTGTAGAGGGGAATAACAGGATAAGCGGCCACAGACTGCAGGTCCCTTCGGGTAGGCGCAGGCCGTAGCTGACAGAGACATCTGCTCACACGCAGCATCTGATGAAGGCAAAACACGACAGGACGGAACGGAACGGAACAAGAACACAGCACAGCAAACAAGGATCCGACAAGGACAGAAGCAGAAACAGAGAGAGAAATAGAGACTTAATCAGAGGGCAAAATAGGGGACAGGTGTGAAAGAGTAAACGAGGTCGTTAGGAGAATGAGGAACAGCTGGGAGCAGGAACGGAACGATAGAGAGGGAAAAAAACCTAATAAGACCAGCAGGGGGAAACGAATAGAAGAGAAAGCACAGGGACAAGACATGACAATATATGACAATACATGACACATCCTATAGTAAGACATTAACATCAAGGAAGTTAACCTATCCTAAGGTGCTTTTTGTCTTAAAACCTTTTAACTCATATTACTCCAGTGCCTATATGTTGTTTTGAGGTCAATCCTTCATTAACAGGTGACATCACTTCATGTCATCCACTTCTACTGAGTCAGCGTGTGACGAAAACCCAAGAAGTGATGTCCAAGTATGACACCCACTTTTTTATTGGGATATTGTCAATGAGTGACACTTCATGGTTCAACGTTAGAACACAGTGGTAGTTGATTATATGGCATAAATAACCCAAGAGAAAAAAACCTCTGGATAGCCCTACAGGTGGATACTAATGGTAAACATGTGCTTCATAGCATCAACAATAAAACAAATAAGTTATAGGAAAAAGAGACATAGATGGAGAGCATATTATGATCGCTGAGCATATAAGCCGTGTGTGTGTGTGTGCGTGTGCGTGTGCGTGTGCGTGTGTGTGTGTGTGTGTGTGTGTGTGTGTGTGTGTGTGTGTGTGTGTGTGTGTGTGTGTGTGTGTGTGTGTGTGTGTGTGTGTGTGTGTGTGTGTGCGTGCGTGTGTGCGCGTGCGCTTGCGCGTGTGTGTGTGTGTGCGTGTGCGTGTGTGCATAGAGAAGCTCCCGACTAACTGTACCTTTAGCCCACACACTGGTGTGTGTTTATTGAATGTTGTATAACAGTCATGTGTTATCTGAATTGGTCTTTGACATGCACATAGTCAGGGACAATAACACACACCTGTTCCTTTTAGCCCTTTCAGCCAGTCCAACACGACGGGAGGTGTCTACTGTCACTTCACTGTGTACTGACATTATCTACCAGCCCAACACGAGGGGAGGTGTCTACTGTCACTTCACTGTGTACTGACATTATCTACCAGCCCAACACGAGGGGAGATGTCTACTGTCACTTCACTGTGTACTGACATTATCTACCAGTCCAACACGAGGGGAGGTGTCTACTGTCACTTCACTGTGTACTGACATTATCTACCAGTCCAACACGAGGGGAGGTGTCTACTGTCACTTCACTGTGTACTGACATTATCTACCAGTCCAACACGAGGGGAGGTGTCTACTGTCACTTCACTGTGTACTGACATTATCTACCAGCCCAACACGAGGGGAGATGTCTACTGTCATTATCTACCAGTCCAACACGAGGGGAGGTGTCTACTGTCACTTCACTGTGTACTGACATTATCTACCAGCCCAACACGAGGGGAGGTGTCTACTGTCACTTCACTTCACATTATCTACCAGTCCAACACGAGGGGAGGTGTCTACTGTCACTTCACTGTGTACTGACATTATCTACCAGCCCAACACGAGGGGAGATGTCTACTGTCATTATCTACCAGTCCAACACGAGGGGAGGTGTCTACTGTCACTTCACTTCACATTATCTACCAGTCCAACACGAGGGGAGGTGTCTACTGTCACTTCACTGTGTACTGACATTATCTACCAGCCCAACACGAGGGGAGATGTCTACTGTCACTTCACTTCACATTATCTACCAGCCCAACACGAGGGGAGGTGTCTACTGTCACTTCACTGTGTACTGACATTATCTACCAGCCCAACACGAGGGGAGATGTCTACTGTCATTATCTACCAGTCCAACACGAGGGGAGGTGTCTACTGTCACTTCACTGTGTACTGACATTATCTACCAGCCCAACACGAGGGGAGGTGTCTACTGTCACTTCACTTCACATTATCTACCAGTCCAACACGAGGGGAGGTGTCTACTGTCACTTCACTGTGTACTGACATTATCTACCAGCCCAACACGAGGGGAGATGTCTACTGTCACTTCACTGTGTACTGACATTATCTACCAGCCCAACACGAGGGGTCTTGGGTAACTGTTTGGGTGTCTGCTTTTCTCTGGTCATATTGCTGTTGGCAGTCCTTCTCAAACTGTGTCTACTGCCACTTCACTGTGTACTGACATTATCTACCAGTCCAACACGAGGGGAGGTGTCTACTGTCACTTCACTGTGTACTGACATTATCTACCAGTCCAACACGAGGGGAGGTATCTACTGTCACTTCACTGTGTACTGACATTATCTACCAGTCCAACACGAGGGGAGGTGTCTACTGTCACTTCACTGTGTACTGACATTATCTACCAGTCCAACACGAGGGGAGATGTCTACTGTCACTTCACTGTGTACTGACATTATCTACCAGCCCAACACGAGGGGAGATGTCTACTGTCACTTCACTTCACATTATCTACCAGCCCAACACGAGGGAGGTGTCTACTGCCACTTCACTGTGTACTGACATTATCTACCAGTCCAACACGAGGGGAGGTGTCTACTGTCACTTCACTGTGTACTGACATTATCTACCAGTCCAACACGAGGGGAGATGTCTACTGTCACTTCACTGTGTACTGACATTATCTACCAGTCCAACACGAGGGGAGGTGTCTACTGTCACTTCACTGTGTACTGACATTATCTACCAGTCCAACACGAGGGGAGATGTCTACTGTCATTATCTACCAGCCCAACACGAGGGGAGGTGTCTACTGTCACTTCACTGTGTACTGACATTATCTACCAGTCCAACACGAGGGGAGATGTCTACTGTCATTATCTACCAGCCCAACACGAGGGGAGGTGTCTACTGACATTATCTACCAGTCCAACACGAGGGGAGATGTCTACTGTCATTATCTACCAGTCCAACACGAGGGGAGGTGTCTACTGTCACTTCACTGTGTACTGACATTATCTACCAGTCCAACACGAGGGGAGGTGTCTACTGTCACTTCACTGTGTACTGACATTATCTACCAGCCCAACACGAGGGGAGGTGTCTACTGTCACTTCACTGTGTACTGACATTATCTACCAGTCCAACACGAGGGGAGGTGTCTACTGTCACTTCACTGTGTACTGACATTATCTACCAGCCCAACACGAGGGGAGGTGTCTACTGTCACTTCACTGTGTACTGACATTATCTACCAGTCCAACACGAGGGGAGGTGTCTACTGCCACTTCACTGTGTACTGACATTATCTACCAGTCCAACACGAGGGGAGGTGTCTACTGTCACTTCACTGTGTACTGACATTATCTACCAGTCCAACACGAGGGGAGGTGTCTACTGTCACTTCACTGTGTACTGACATTATCTACCAGTCCAACACGAGGGGAGATGTCTACTGTCACTTCACTGTGTACTGACATTATCTACCAGCCCAACACGAGGGGAGGTGTCTACTGTCACTTCACTGTGTACTGACATTATCTACCAGTCCAACACGAGGGGAGGTGTCTACTGTCACTTCACTGTGTACTGACATTATCTACCAGCCCAACACGAGGGGAGATGTCTACTGTCATTATCTACCAGTCCAACACGAGGGAGATGTCTACTGTCACTTCACTGTGTACTGACATTATCTACTGTCACTTCACTTCACATTATCTACCAGCCCAACACGAGGGGAGGTGTCTACTGTCACTTCACTGTGTACTGACATTATCTACCAGTCCAACACGAGGGAGGTGTCTACTGTCACTTCACTGTGTACTGACATTATCTACCAGTCCAACACGAGGGGAGATGTCTACTGTCACTTCACTGTGTACTGACATTATCTACCAGTCCAACACGAGGGGAGGTGTCTACTGTCACTTCACTGTGTACTGACATTATCTACCAGTCCAACACGAGGGAGGTGTCTACTGTCACTTCACTGTGTACTGACATTATCTACCAGTCCAACACGAGGGAGGTGTCTACTGTCACTTCACTGTGTACTGACATTATCTACCAGCCCAACACGAGGGGAGATGTCTACTGTCACTTCACTGTGTACTGACATTATCTACCAGCCCAACACGAGGGGAGGTGTCTACTGTCACTTCACTGTGTACTGACATTATCTACCAGTCCAACACGAGGGGAGGTATCTACTGTCAATATCATATTGCCCAACACGAGGGGAGGTGTCTACTGCCACTTAACTGTGTACTTATCTACCAGTCCAAGCCTTCACTGTGTACTGACATTATCTACCAGTCCAACACGAGGGGAGGTGTCTACTGTCACTTCACTGTGTACTGACATTATCTACCAGTCCAACACGAGGGGAGGTGTCTACTGTCACTTCACTGTGTACTGACATTATCTACCAGTCCAACACGAGGGGAGGTGTCTACTGTCACTTCACTGTGTACTGACATTATCTACCAGCCCAACACGAGGGGAGGTGTCTACTGTCACTTCACTGTGTACTGACATTATCTACCAGCCCAACACGAGGGGAGGTGTCTACTGTCACTTCACTGTGTACTGACATTATCTACCAGCCCAACACGAGGGGAGGTGTCTACTGCCACTTCACTGTGTACTGACATTATCTACCAGCCCAACACGAGGGGAGGTGTCTACTGTCACTTCACTTCACATTATCTACCAGTCCAACCATACATTATATTCAGACAGTCTTGGAGGACAATGGAGATTGGAAGCTCAGTAGAGAAATGTTTTCTGGTTTAGCTTGTCATTGAGATATACATGTTTTTTACTCCATTGTCCTTGATGGTTGAATATTTTGTCCGATGTCCAGTCATTCCAGCCTGATCAATGGCCAAGACAGGCCAGAGAGACAGGCCAGAGAGACAGGCCAGAGAGATTCTGAGGGGAAGTTGGCCACCATACTGTCTGTCTGTGGGTATGTGAACCCTGTACCAATCCCTGATGATGACAATGATTAACAAATGTAGAGAGGTAAATGGCAGTGTGGGAGTCTTTATCCCTTTTCAATGATCTACAAGCTGACAGAACACATTAGAACAGAGTGGACAAGACAAAGCACTAACTCAGACTGGAGGGAAAAGAACATCATCAATGTTCATTTATAGTTGAATGAACAAGTTGAGCAAACACATCATTTTTAATTGACTGAAAATTTGCCACCATTTTCTCAAGTTGGATCTAAGTTTGGGCCAACAATTCTTTGTTGTTGTTCAGGTAACACTTAGCTCCAAAAGTTGAGTAAACAAAAAATAGTATGTGGAACCAGTTACTTAATTAGTTGAAACAATATATTTGTGGGGTATCTTTTTTTTTTACAGTGTGTGTTCTCAATGTAATTAATAACAGAAACTGTTTTGGCCTAAAGCTGAACAATTACAAGTAGAGGTAAGGGGCATTAGAGTGTGATAGTAACTCAATTTTTATTTATTTAACTAGGTAAGTCATTTAACAACATATTCTTATTTACAATGCCTGCCTACACTGGCCAAACCCAGACGATGCTGGGCCAATTGTGCACTGTCCTATGGGACTCCCAATCACGGCCGGAGATGCACTGAGATGCAGTGCCTTTGCCCACTACACCCCTGGGGAGTTTTACTATAGGCTAGTCCTAGATCATTTATAGTCATTGTTCACTCTGTGTTCTAGGCACGTCAATAGATGGAACAGTCAATAGGATGTTCATTTTGCTGAACTGGTAGGCTCTCCATTCTTTATAAGAGATTGGACATTGGCTATATGGATGCCCACTGTTGGTTCACGATGTTGTGAGAGAAAGATAATATCACTTTTGTAGAGTAGCGGTGGTTGTCTCTCAAATAGCGGCAACATGAGATGGCCATGTTCCGTATCTGTAATGTAATAACAAAGACACACACACAGCCATAACCCTATAGGTCATTGTCGCATCCCTTAAAGCAGCTCCTGACGTCGAAGTCAAGGACAGACATAAGTTTGATGGACATCAGAAGGTGTGATTTGAGCAGGGGCGGCACGCGGCAGTAAATGATGTCACCCCGGTGTAACTATGATATAAGAGAAGCGCTGCTGCCTCGCTTGTTTCTCTATTGTGAGAGCGAAACAGAGGCAGATAAAGAGAGGACAGCACCGGAGCTGGGGGGTAAAGCACCGATAGTGGACCAACTGGCGGGGAAGAAGCGGTGAGTTTATCTAACAACCATTATGTATTTGTTATGTGCTCGACCGGATCTTCCGTTACACTTTGTCATGTCAAATGCTTTTTCTGATTGCCTACAAGACAAGTCTAGACTATAGCCTATATATACTACACAACTATTTCAAAAGTAGGCTTAATAAATATGAAGTAGACTTCTGAGGCATATTGAGGGTGTTAATTCACTACTGAGTCCAGACCATAGATATATAATCTCATTCTAGTCCTGTGGTCAAGATGTCATGAACCGGAGTCAGTATCATGCAACCAGTTCGTTGTCGTTTAAACAATGAATTCGCACGCCCATGATGAGCTCAGCCTGTGGGTTAGCCCCTTAAATGCTTTATTGCAGGTGTCAAAGTTTGTCTTTCCCCAGACTCTTGAGGACGCTTAAATATCTTACCGTTACACGTCTTTGCGATCTCACCTGTACGGTTTTACCTGTCTGTATTGTTTCCTACATGTCATAAGACCCAGACATGGGCAAGAAGGACGAGATAGCTGTGGCCAAAGTCAAGCTTGAGCAAAACGGAGACATTGGGTAAATATTTAGGTGCTATGCTGAGAATGTTGTCTTTGGGTGTTTGTATTTTGTCAACAATCGATTTGTGTTATTATTCCTTCATTGGAATTGCGGTCTAGTTCCTGAGTTAACTCAATAACTTAATAACTTTATCAGCCGCTTTTAAAGTTTAAAGATTATTATATAAAACTGATTTATAAAATGATGTTGTAGATATTCTGTCTCTTCTAGAGAGGATAAAGATGAAGAGAAAAAGGGGGAGAAAGAGCCAAAGATGCCGATGATTGGCGCCATAGCTCTGGTGAGTAGCCGAGATAAACTGTCACATACTTCTCCAGCTTTACACACTGTATACTATTTATTATCAGGCCCTGGGGTATTATTGGTGTGCGCGCGCGCATGCGTGTGTGTGTGTATGGGTGGGTGGTTGTGCGAAGGTGTGTGCATGTGACTGTATGCCTGCATGTGGACGTGTGCGTGCAACGTGCTTGCATGCGTGTAAAGTTGGAACCCAGATCAGACATGAATGTGGAAATAGGGGGGGTTGGGGAGTGGTCTGTTTCATCTGGTCCCCTGCTGGGCCTGTAGAATAGCTGAAGTTTGAATTTCCTCTGTTTCCCTGCTGGGCCAGTAGAATAGCTGAAGGTTGAATTTCCTCTGTTTCCCTGCTGGGCCAGTAGAATAGCTGAAGGTTGAATTTCCTCTGTTTCCCTGCTGGGCCTGTAGAATAGCTGAAGTTTGAATTTCCTCTGTTTCCCTGCTGGGCCAGTAGAATAGCTGAAGGTTGAATTTCCTCTGTTTCCCTGCTGGGCCAGTAGAATAGCTGAAGGTTGAATTTCTCTCTGCTTAAAATAGCTGAAGGTTGAATTTCCTCCTGCTGGGCCAGTAGAATAGCTGAAGGTTGAATTTCCTCTGTTTCCCTGCTGGGCCAGTAGAATAGCTGAAGGTTGAATTTGGGCCTCTGTTACATTTCTCTGTTTCCCTGCTGGGCCAGTAGAATAGCTGAAGGTTGAATTTCCTCTGTTTCCCTGCTGGGCCAGTAGAATAGCTGAAGGTTGAATTTCCTCTGTGTCCCTGCTGGAATTTCCTCTGTTTCCCTGCTGGGCCAGTAGCCAGTAGAATAGCTGAAGGTTGAATTTCCTCTGTTTCCCTGCTGGGCCTGTAGAATAGCAGAAGGTTGAATTTCCTCTGTTTCCCTGCTGGGCCTGTAGAATAGCTGAAGGTTGAATTTCCTCTGTTTCCCTGCTGGGCCAGTAGAATAGCTGAAGGTTGAATTTCCTCTGTTTCCCTGCTGGGCCAGTAGAATAGCTGAAGGTTGAATTTCCTCTGTTTCCCTGCTGGGCCAGTAAAATAGCTGAAGGTTGAATTTCCTCTGTTTCCCTGCTGGGCCAGTAGAATAGCTGAAGGTTACATTTCCAGTAGAATAGCTGAAGGTTGTTTCCCTGCTGGGCCAGTAGAATAGCTGAAGGTTGAATTTCCTCTGTTTCCCTGCTGGGCCAGTAGAATAGCTGAAGGTTGAATTTCCTCTGTTTCCCTGCTGGGCCAGTAGAATAGCTGAAGGTTGAATTTCCTCTGTTTCCCTGCTGGGCCAGTAGAATAGCTGAAGGTTGAATTTCCTCTGTTTCCCTGCTGGGCCAGTAGAATAGCTGAAGGTTGAATTTCCTCTGTTTCCCTGCTGGGCCAGTAGAATAGCTGAAGGTTTAATTTCCTCTGTTTCCCTGCTGGGCCAGTAGAATAGCTGAAGGTTGAATTTCCTCTGTTTCCCTGCTGGGCCAGTAGAATAGCTGAAGGTTGAATTTTCCTCGGTTTCCCTGCTGGGCCAGTAGAATAGCTGAAGGTTGAATTTCCTCTGTTCCCCTGCTGGGCCAGTAGAATAGCTGGTTAAGCTTCATCTGGTTAGGGTCCTCTACCACTGGAGAAACATACTGGAGTTCTACATACAAAATGACTCAGAGTATTCATTACCTTCATATGTTCTCTTTCTCTCTCTGCTCATCTGTCCATCTCTGTCCCTTTTCCTCTCCACTTATCCTTCCCCCCTTTAATTCATTCTCCCCTTCCCTCTCCCCTGCCCCTTCTCACTCCCTTTCTCTCTATCCTTCCCAATCTCTCACTTCCCTCATATCCCCATCCTGCCCCTCACTCTCGCTCCTCTTCCCCCATGCCCCTATAGTTCAGGTTTGCTGATGGTTGGGACAGGTTGATGATTGTGCTGGGGACCATCATGGCTATGGTTAATGGAACGGTCCTCCCTCTCATGTGTATCGTCTTTGGGGACATGACTGACAGCTTCATAGGAGACTCCATACAGACACAGAATAACTTCACCAGTGAGTCAGTCCCTACACACACACCCACACACACACACACCCACACACACACAAGCATGCACGCAACCAGACACACACACACACACACACACACACACACACACACACACACACACACACACACACACACACACACACACACACACACACACACACACACACACACACACACACACACACACACACACACACACACACACACACACACACACTCTTAAAGGACAACGCCACCACTTTTCAACCTCATTTTCATCTCCAACGCAATACCAGTGCCTACATGTGAAAACAATGCATTTCTACATCTTTTTTTTTAAATATAAAGTTAAGTAGTTATACCTGATGACATCATAAAAAGCTAAAACAGTTTTAAAAAACATGAAAATATGAGATTTGAGGTGATGCGGGGAGCAAGAAAATACCCTCTGGCTACAAACTCAATTGCAGATTTTGAAAATCACTGTTTTTTGTCACAGATTACACTTTTTTAGGACTTTTCTTCTTGTCTTTTTAACCACAGATCATAGAAACAGGCTGTTTTCACATATAGACACTGGTTTGGTGATAATGAACATGAGGTTGAAAAGTGGTGGAATTGCCCTTTAACTGTCTAACTGTCACATCTTTTCCTGCTCTAGACATCACGTTCCCTGTTTCCAACACCACTCTGGGAGAGGAGATGACGGGGTGAGGCTAAGACTCAATGATATTTCAGTTTACCAAGAAGGGAGTAGTTCCTGATCTTTGACCGGATCTATTTCAGAGGCTTCGTATCCGTGAGTCCGCAAATTCTCACAGTATCTCACGGGAACTTGGACTTAATCTATTTTCATAACCTAGACAGGGTGAACTGCATAGTTAAAGGGCAATTCCACCACTTTTCAACCTCCTATTCATTATCTCCAGCACCATACCAGTGTCTACATGCGGAAAGTATTCAGACCCCATGACTTTTTAACATCTTGTTATGTTACAGGCTTATTCTAAAATTGATTAAATAGTTTTTCCCCCCCTCATCAGTCTACACACTATACCCCATAATGACAAAGAAAAAACTGGTTTTTAGAAATGTTAATTTATATTAAAATTAAACTGAAATATCACATTCACATAAGTATTCAGACCATTTACTCAGTACTTTGTTGAAGCACCTTTGAAAATGATTACAGCTTCAAGTCTTCTTGGGTATGATGTTACAAGCTTGAGGAGTTTCTCCCATTCTTCTCTGCAGATCCTCTAAAGCTCTGTCAGAATGGATGGGGAGCATTGCTGCACAACTATTTTCAGGTCTCTCCAGAGACGTTTGATCGGGTTCAAGTCCGGGCTCTGGCTAGGCCACTCAAGGACATTCAGAGACTTGTCCCAAAGCCACTCCTGCGTTGTCTAGGCTGTGTGCTTAAAGTCATTGTCCTATTGGAAGGGGAATCTTCGCCCCCGTCTGAGGTCCTGAGCACTCTGGAGCAGGTTTTCATCAAGGATCTCTCTGTAATTTGCTCCGTCATCTTTGCCTCGATCCTGACTAGTCTCCCAGTCCCTGCTGCTGAAAAACATCCCCACAGCATGATGCTGCCTCCACCATGCTTCACCGTAGGGATGGTGCCAGGTTTCCTCCAGACGTGACGCTTGGCATTCAGGCCAAATAGTTCAATCTTGGTTACATCAAATCACATTTAATTTGTCACATACGCTGAATATGTACATGTAGGTAGAGTTATTAAAGTGACTATGCATAGATAATAACAGAGAGTAGCAGCAGCATAGAGTGAGGGGAGGGGGTAATGCAAATAGTCTGGGTAGCCATCTGATTAGCTGTTCAGGAGTCTTATGGCTTGGTGGTAGCAGCTGTTTAGAAGCCTTTTGGAGCTAGACTTGGTGCTCCAGTACCGCTTGCCGTGCAGTAGCAGAGAGAACAGTCTATGACTAGGGTGGCTGGAGTCTTTGACAATTTTTAGGGCCTTCCTCTGACACTGCCTGGTATAGACTGGGACTTACGAAAGCTATCTTTTTCAAACAGAAATTTGCATCCTGTAGCACTAATTCCAAAAAGTTTTGGGACACTGTAAAGTCCATGGAGAATAAGAGCACCTCCTCCCAGCTGCCCACTTCACTGAGGCTAGAAAACTCTGTCACCACCGATAAATCTACAATAATCAATCATTTCAAGAAGCATTTTTCCATGGCTGGCTATGCTTTCCACTTGGCTTCCCCTACCCAGGCCAACAGCTCGGCACCCCCTGCAGAAACTTGCCCAAGCCCCCCCTTGCTTCTCCTTCACCCAAATCCAGAGCGCCGATGTTCTGAAAGTGCTGCAAAATCTGGATCCCTACAAATTAGCTGGGCTAGACAATCTGGACCCTCTCTTTCTAAAATTATCCACAGAAATTGTTGCAACTACTATTACTAGCCTGTTCAACCTCTCTTTTGTATCGTCTGAGATCCCCAAAGATTGGAAAGCTGCCACTGTCATCCCCCTCTTCAAAGGGGGGGACATTCTAGACCCAAACTGTTATAGACCTATATCCATCCTGCACTGTCTTTCTAAAATCTTCGAAAGCCAAGTTAACAAACAGATCACCGACCATTTTGAATCCCACCGTACCTTCTCCACTATGCAATCTGGTTTCCGAGCTGGTCATGGGTGCACCTCAGCCACGCCCAAGGTCCTAAACGATATCATAACTGCCATTAATAAAAGACAGCCGTCTTTCGACCTGGCCAAGACTTTCGACTCTGTCAATCATCGCATTCTTTATCGGCAGACTTGCTTTCTCAAATGACTGCCTCACCTGGTTCACCAACTACTTCTCAGATAGAGTTCAGTGTGTCAAATCGGAGGGCCTGTTGTCCGGACCTCTGACAGTCTCTATGGTGGTGCCACAGGGTTCAATTCTCGGGCTGACTCTTTTCTCTGTATACATCAATGATGTCGCTCTTGCTGCTGGTGATTTTCTGATCCACCTCTACGCAGACGACACCATTCTGTATACATCTGGCCCTTCTTTGGAAACTGTGTTAACAAACCTCCAAACAAGCTTAAATGCCATAAAACACCCCTTCTGAGGCCTCCAACTGCTTTTAAATGCTAGTAAAACTAAATGCATGCTCTTCAACCGATTGCTGCCCACACCCACCCGCCCGACTAGCATCACTGCTCTGGACGGTTCTGACTTAGAATATGTGGACAACTACAAATAGCTAGGTGTCTGGTTAGACTGTAAACTCCCCTTCCAGACTCATATTAAGCATCTCCAATCCAAAATTAAATCTAGAATCTGCTTCATATTTCACAAACAAAACCTCCTTCACTCATGTTGCCAAACATACCCTCTTAAAACTGACTATCCCACCGATCCTTGACTTCGGCGATGTCATTTATAAAATAGCTTCCAACACTCTACTCAGCAAACTGGATGTAGTCTATCACAGAAAAATCAGTTTTGTCACCAAAGCCCCAAATACTACCCACCACTGCGACCTGTATGCTGTCGTTGGCTGGCCCTCGCTACATATTCGTCGCCAAACCCACTGGCTCCAGGTCATCTATAAGTCTATGCTAGGTAAAGCCCTGCCTTATCTCAGCTCGCTGGTCACCATAGCAACACCCACCCGTAGCACGCGCTCTAGCAGGTATATTTCACTGGTCACCCCCAAAGCCAACACTTCCTTTGGCCACCTTTCCTTCCAGTTCTCTGCTGCCAATGACTGGAACGAATTGCAAAAATCACTGAAGCTGGAGACTTATATCTCCCTCTCTAACTTTAAGCATCAGCTGTCAGAGCAGCTTACCGATCGATCACTGTACCTGTACATAGCCAATCTGTAAATAGCACACCCAACTATCACACCCACTATCATCCCCATATTGTTATTTATCTTCTTGCTCTTTTGCACCCCAGTGTCTCTACTTGCACATCATCATCTGCAAATGTATCACTCGTGTTATTGCTGAATTGTAATTATTTCGCCTCTATGGCCTATTTATTCCCTTACCTCCCTAATCTTCTACATTTGCACACACTGTACATACATTTTTCTATGTGTTATTGACTGTATGTTTGTTTATGTGTAACTCTGTGTTGTTTTTGTTGCACTGCTTTGCTTTATCTTGGTCAGGTCGCAGTTGTAAATGAAAACTTGTTCTCAACTGGCCTACCTGGTTAAATAAAGGTGAAATAAAATAGGTCCTGGATGGCAGGAAGCTTGGCCCCGGTGATGTACAGGGTCGTACGCACTGCCCTCTACAGGGCCTTGCGGTCGGAGGCCGAGCAGTTGCCATGCAAGGCCGTGATGCAGACCAGAGAATCTTGTTTCTCATGGTCTGAGAGTCTTTAGGTGCCTTTTGGCAAACTGCAAGTGGGCTGTCATGTGCCTTTTACTGAGGAGTGGCTTCCGTCTGGCCACTCTACCATAAAGGCCTGATTGGTGGAGTGCTGCAGAGATAGTTGTCCTTCTGGAAGGTTCTTCCATCTCCACAGAGGAATTCTAGAGCTCTGTCAGAGTGACCACCTCCCTGAACAAGGCCTTTCTCCCCCGATTGCTCAGTTTGGCCAGGTGGCCAGCTCTAGGAAGAGTCTTGGTGGTTCCAAACTTCTTCCATTTAAGAATGATCTTGGCCACCATCTTCTTGGGGACCTTCAATGCTGTAGAAATGTTTTGGTACCCTTCCCCAGAGCTATGCCTCAACAAAATCCTGTCTCGGAGCTCTACGGACAATTCCTTCGACCTCATGGCTTGGTTTTTCCTCTGACATGCACTGTCAACTGTGGGACCTTATATAGACCGGTGTGTGCCTTTCCATATCATGTCCAGTCAATTGAATTTACCACAAGTGGACTCTAATCAAGTTGTAGAAACATCTCAAGGATGATCAATGGAAACAGGATGCACCTGGGTTTAATTTTGAGTCCCATAGCAAAGGATCTGAATACTTATGTAAATAAGGTATTTATGTTTTTGTTTTTTTATACATTTGCAATAATTTAAAAAAAAACTGTTTTAGCTTAGTCATTATGGGGTATTGTGTGTAGATTTTAGAATAAGGCTGTAAAGTAACAAAATGTGGAAAAAGTCAAGGGGTCTGAATACTTTCCGAATGCACTGTATGTGAACACAGTGTTTTTATGTCCTGTGGTTAAAAAGATAAGATGAAAGATATAAAAATGTCATGTCATTCAAAGTAAACACAATGAGATGAAGCGGTGACGCGGGGAGCAGGACAGTTGCACTCCACCCTGGCTTTTTACTTAACCACGAACATGGAGCAGGACAGTTGCACTCCACCCTGGCTTTTTACTTAACCACGAACATGGAGCAGGACAGTTGCACTCCACCCTGGCTTTTTACTTAACCACGAACATGGAGCAGGACAGTTGCACTCCACCCTGGCTTTTTACTTAACCACGAACATGGAGCAGGACAGTTGCACTCCACCCTGGCTTTTTACTTAACCACGAACATGGAGCAGGACAGTTGCACTCCACCCTGGCTTTTTACTTAACCACGAACATGGAGCAGGACAGTTGCACTCCACTCTGGCTTGAAACTCGTTGCAGGTTTTGAAAATCACTGTTTTTACTTTTAACTATATTAATTGTAAGGATCGACGCCTGGGACGAGAAACAGGTACAGGGAGTGAACATTTAACTAACCACGAACATGGAACAGAACAGGACAGCGTCTGGACAGGAACACACAACAACATTAATGCAGACACAGGAAACACACGGGGAAGCAGACAGTTATTGATAGGACAACCAACAAAGGGAATGAGCGCTGCTGCGCATAATGAGCGCTGCTGCGCATAATGAGCGCTGCTGCGCATAATGAGCGCTGCTGCGCATAATGAGCGCCAGACAGGGAGAGCGGGAGCAGGCGTGACATTAATGATGTCATAGGGTAGGATTGTGTGGGACCTTTTATTTTGAACCACAGAACGTTGAAACACACCGATTTGACATATTTCAGATATGTGAACAGATACAGAACCTCAGAATTTAAAGATCCGGCCCCAGATAAGGAGCTACTTCCCTATAAAATACATTGTCAAATGGTATATTCAAGGGATCACCTTTACCTCTCTGCCTTTGTGCCTCAGTATCCTTGCTATTTACTCCATAATGGATGGCATTTTGTATAGATTCACCTGTGTAATGTAAACACACATACAGTCATGTTTACAAAGTCATTATTCCATAACATGTACCCCTGTGCCCCAATTATCTACAAACCATCATTAAGGTTTTGATCTGGATGTGTGTGTTGATCAGCCGTATGTCTGTATTCCAGCCATGCTATCTACTACTCTATAATGGGTGCGGTGGTGTTGGTAGCAGCCTACATGCAGGTGGCCTTCTGGACCCTGGCGGCAGGCAGGCAGGTCAAACGCCTCAGGAAGCTCTTCTTCCACTGCATCATGCAGCAGGAGATTGGCTGGTTCGACGTCAACGAGACGGGAGAACTCAACACCCGCCTAACAGAGTGAGGAGTTACCTATAGGAATGGATTGGCGTTTATAGGGGAAGGTGTTTTACATTGATACCATCTGGATGTAGCTTCAGGGTTTAAACAGCCCTGTTCAATCAAATATGGGGAGTGTGTGTATCTATGTGTGTGAGTGTATGCATGTGTGTGTTTATGTGAGTGTGTGTGTGTGTGTGTGTGTGTACGTGTGTTTGCGTGTATTTGTGTGTGTATGTGAGTGTGTGAGTGTGAGTGTGTGTGTGTTTGCGTGTATATGTGAGTGTGTGTGTGTGTGTGTGTGTGTGTTTGCGTGTGTGTGTGAGTGTGTGTGTGTGTGTGTGTGTGTGTGTGTGTGTGTGTGTGTGTGTGTGTGTGTGTGTGTGTGTGTGTGTGTGTGTGTGTGTGTGTGTGTGTGTGTGTGTGTGTGTGTGTGTTTTATTCGGTATTTCCTCCCCTCCACAGTGACATCTATAAGATCAACGAGGGGATAGGTGACAAGGTGGGCATGTTGATCCAGTCCTTCACCACCTTCATTGCTTCCTTCATCATCGGCTTCAGCAAAGGATGGAAGCTCACCCTTGTCATCCTGGCTGTCAGCCCTGTGCTGGGCTTCTCTGCTTTTATATTCAGCAAGGTGGGCCTCACACACACACATCCTCGTGCATGTGTGAAAGTGCACATACACACACACCTCTCTTGACTGTCTTTCTCCGTTGTGTGTCTCTAGGTACTGACGTCCTTCACATCCCTGGAGCAGAGTGCTTATGCTAAAGCTGGAGCCGTGGCTGAGGAGGTGATCTCTTCTGTCAGGACCGTCTTCGCTTTCGGTGGACAACAGAAGGAGATAACCAGGTGTGTGTGTGAGAAAGAGAGCGGGGTAGAATGGAGACATTTAGCTAACGTTAAAGGAGCGGTAACTAAGGCAACAGACGGGTCACCAGGATAATGTTCCTAAAGGACTTGTTGCTGCTGTGAAGACCATTAGCCTGAGCAGTCAGTAGTTGTTATTGTTCTATAAGTGGATAGACCAGTCCACACCACTCTGTATAAAACCATCAGTGAGGAGGACAATTAGATTAGTGTGGTGTGTTTGTATATGTGTACCATCTCTCTCTCTCTCTCTCTCTCTCTCTCTCTCTCTCTCTCTCTCTCTCTCTCTCTCTCTCTCTCTCTCATTCCCTCTGTTTTTTTCTCCCTCTTTCAATTCATGTGCGTTTCTGCGTGTGTGTGTTGTTTTGTACCACAGGTACGAGAAAAACCTGGAGGATGCTAAGAACATGGGTATCCGTAAAGCCATCTCTGCTAACATCGCCATGGGCTTCACCTTCCTGATGATCTATCTGTCCTACGCTCTGTCCTTCTGGTACGGCAGCACACTCATCCTATCTGGAGAATACACCATTGGAACTGTCCTCACCGTGAGTACACACACACACACACACACACACACACACACACACACACACACACACACACACACACACACACACACACACACACACACACACACACACACACACACACACACACACACACACACACACACACACACTGATGTTTATTTGTGTCCTGTAGGTGTTCTTCACAGTGTTGATCGGGGCGTTTGCCATGGGACAGACTTCTCCTAATGTCCAGGCCTTCGCCAGTGCCCGGGGAGCGGCACACAAAGTCTACAACATCATCGACAATGTGAGACACACACCCTCTCCTCACACACACACACACACACACACCCTCTCCTCACACACACACACACACACACCCTCTCCTCACACACACACACACACACACCCTCTCCTCACACACACACACACACACCCTCTCCTCACACACACACACACTCTGGGCTGATCAGGGTTAACACAAAAAGCATCACTGTGGTTATAGCAGAACGGACTGTTCTTAGTTCACTGTGTGTTTGTGAATGGTTCCCGATTGTTAATGTTTCACGATGACTTGAGTTTACAACGCACAGTCAGACAGACAGAGCTGCTCTTACCATGCTTACATACAGTACATACACACTGAGGAACGTGGTTGAATATGAATACCCTGACCATCAAAATGTTGTTGCAAAACTAACTTTTTACTATCAAGAGAAATCAAAGTTACATTCTTTTAACTCCCCCCAATCACACACACACACAGACACACTCACACACACAAACAAATACACACACACACACACCAAAGACAAAAACAAGGGGAAACTGTGGAAGGGTGAGGTACCCAGGGGAACTTACATATTGTAAGATCTGAAAGAGCGAGAGAGAGAGACACACACTCTCTGGTACAGACACACAAACATACACATACACACAAACACACACTAACACACACACTGTAACAGACAGGCACACACACGTACTGTTCATGCTCTGTAACACGAAAACTTGTGTAAATAAACAGGGCTAAACTAACATGTAGATAAACCTGCACTCTGGCTAATACTCTTCCTCCTATTGTCCCTCTGAGAGGGGAGAGAGAAGTGGGGGACTCATCGAGAGAGAGGAGAGAGAAGTGGGGGACTCATCGAGAGAGAGGAGAGAGAAGTGGGGGACTCATCGAGAGAGAGGAGAGAAGTGGGGGACTCTTTGAGAGAGAGGAGAGAAGTGGGGGACTCATCGAGAGAGGGGAGAGAGAGGTGGGGGACTCACAGAGAGAGGGGAGAGGGAGGTGGGGGACTCACAGAGAGAGGGGAGAGGGAGGTGGGGGACTCACAGAGAGAGGGGAGAGAGAGGCAGGGGACTCATAGAGGTGGGGGACTCATAGACAAAGGGGAGAGAGAAGTGGGGGACTCATCGAGGGAGGGGAGAGAGAGGCGGGGGACTCATAGAGAGAGGCGGGCAACTCATAGAGGGAGGGGAGAGAGAGGTGGGGGACTCATAGAGGGAGGGGAGAGAGAGGCAGGGGACTCTTAGAGGGAGGGGAGAGAGAGGCGGGGGACTCATAGAGAGAGGGGAGAGAGAGACGGGGGACTCAGAGAGAGAGGCGGGCAACTCATAGAGGGAGGGGAGAGAGAGGTGGGGGACTCATAGAGGGAGGGGAGAGAGAGGCAGGGGACTCTTAGAGGGAGGGGAGAGAGAGGCGGGGGACTCATAGAGGGAGGGAGGTCTGATGGAAAGAAGGAGGGTGGTGGGAGGGGCGTAGAGAGCTGGAGGTACAGTCCCCAATCACCAATCACCACACTCCCACCAGAATCAATCCTTTCTGATTCGGCCCACCATTTTAGCTGCGGGCTGCTCTGAATGGGGCCTTGAATTCAAGCTGGAATTACTGTCTACTTATATAATGTCTATGGTGTGAATGGGGAAACTGTTGGGACTCTGTAGAGCGCTTAACACACAGTAGAATAACACATCTTTCCCCGCTGAGCAGTCAGGAATACAGGGAGTCTTCAGAAGGGGATGTTTATGCTGCTGTATAAACCAGGATACTCTTCTCACGCACCATATTGGTTGAAAACTAGTTACCGGCAGTATAATAGGCCTGTAGTATTTTATGGGATAATTTATGTTGTTTTCAGATGTTCTGAAAGAGCTGCAAAACCTGGACCCGTACAAATCAGCTGGGCTTGACAATCTGGACCCTCTATTTCTGAAACTATCCGCCGCCATTGTCGCAACCCTTATTACCAACCTCTCTTTCATATCATCTGAGATCCCCAAGGATTGGAAAGCTGCCGCGGTCAACCCCCTCTTAAAAGGGGGAGACACCTTGGATCCAAACTGTTACAGACCTCTAGCCATCCTGCCCTGCCTCTCTAAGGTCTTCGAAAGCCAAGTTAACAAACAGATCACCGACCATCTCGAATCCCACCATACCTTCTCCGCTGTGCAATCCGGTTTCCGAGCCGGTCACGGGTGCACGCTCAAGGTACTAAATGATATCATAACCGCCATCGATAAAAGACAGTACTGTGCAGCCGTCTTCATCGACCTGGCCAAGGCTTTGGACTCTGTCAATCACCATATTCTTATCGGCAGACTCAGTAGCCTCGGTTTTTCTAATGACTGCCTTGCCTGGTTCTCCAACTACTTTGCAGACAGAGTTCAGTGTGTTAAATCGGAGGGCATGTTGTCCGGTCCTCTGGCAGTCCCTATGGGGGTGCCACAGGGTTCAATTCTCGGGCCGACTCTTTTCTCTGTATATATCAATGATGTTTCTCTTGCTGCGGGCGATTCCCTGATCCACCTCCACGCAGACGACACCATTCTGTATACTTCTGGCCCGTCCTTGGACACTGTGCTATCTAACCTCCAAACGAGCTTCAATGCCATACAACACTCCTTCTGTGGCCTCCAACTGCTCTTAAACGCTAGTAAAACCAAATGCATGCTTTTCAACCGTTCGCTGCCTGCACCCGCCCGCCCGACTAGCATCACCACCCTAGATGGTTCCGACCTAGAATATGTGGACATCTATAAGTACCTAGGTGTCTGGCTAGACTGCAAACTCTCCTTCCAGACTCATATCAAACATCTCCAATCTAAAATGAAATCTAGAGTCGGCTTTCTATTTCGCAACAAAGCCTCCTTCACTCACGCCGCCAAACTTACCCTAGTAAAACTGACTATCCTACCGATCCTCGACTTCGGTGATGTCATCTACAAAATAGCTTCCAATACTCTACTCAGCAAACTGGATGCAGTTTATCACAGTGCCATCCGTTTTGTTACTAAAGCACCTTATACCACCCACCACTGCGACCTGTATGCTCTAGTCGGCTGGCCCTCGCTACATATTCGTCGCCAGACCCACTGGCTCCAGGTAATCTACAAGTCCATGCTAGGTAAAGCTCCGCCTTATCTCAGTTCACTGGTCACGATAGCAACACCCACCCGTAGCACGCACTCCATCAGGTGTATCTCACTGATCATCCCTAAAGCTTCCCGTTCTCTGCTGCCTGTGACTGGAACGAATTGCAAAAATCGCTGAAGTTGGAGACTTTTATCTCCCTCACCAACTTTAAACATCTGCTACCTGAGCAGCTAACCGATCGCTGCAGCTGTAAATAGCCCACCCAATTTACCCACCTCTTCCCCATACTGTTTTTATTTATTTACTTTGCTGTTCTTTTGCACACCAGTATCTCTACCTGCACATCATCATCTGATCATTTATCACTCCAGTGTTAATCTGCTAAATTGTAATTATTCACTCCTATGGCCTATTTATTGCCTACCTCCTCATGCCTTTTGCACACAATGTACATAGACTCTTTTTTTTCCTACTGTGTTATTGACTTGTTTATTGTTTACTCCATGTGTAACTCTGTGTTGTTGTCTGTTCACACTGCTATGCTTTATCTTGGCCAGGTTGCATTTGTAAATGAGAACGTGTTCTCAACTAGCCTACCTGGTTAAATAAAGGTGAAATAAAAAATAAAATAAAAATGTGTCCAGTAATAGTATTAGTTGGTGACCTGCTTGAATGTTCACACCTACATGTTTATGTTGTTAGTCTCACTGCTGTTGTTGTTTGTCTGTTCAGAAACCCCACATCAACAGCTACTCAGACCACGGCCACAAGCCTGATGTCATCAAAGGAAACATAGAGTTTAACAACATCCATTTCACCTACCCCTCACGACCCAACGTCAAAGTATGTGCTGCCTTCTTTACGTGTGTGTTGATGTCCAGTAGATGTTTGTAGATGTTAAACGGTGTGTTTCTGTGTGTGTCTCTTTGTAGGTGTTGAATGGAATGTCTCTGAGCGTGCGTAGTGGCCAGACCATAGCTCTGGTAGGCAGTAGTGGCTGTGGGAAAAGCACCACCGTTCAGCTGCTGCAGCGGTTCTATGATCCACAAGATGGATCAGTGAGTATCATGGAACACACACACACACACACACACACACACACACACACACACACACACACACACACACACACACACACACACACACACACACACACACACACACACACAGTATCTGTTCTGTAACTATGCCCTCTGTGTTCTGTAGGTGTGTGTAGATGGTCATGACGTGCGCTCCCTGAACGTGCGCTTCCTGAGAGAGATGATTGGCGTTGTCAGTCAGGAGCCCATCCTGTTTGCTACCACCATCGCTGAGAACATCCGCTACGGACGACCTGACGTCACACATCAGGAGATAGAACAGGCTGCTAGGGAGGCCAACGCCTACGACTTCATCATGACACTACCTGATGTATGTTACTGTGTATGTTTATGTCTGTCTCTGTCTGTCTGTGTGTGTGTGTGTCTGTGTAGTAGTAGTGGTAGTACTATAGATAATGATTGATTACAGTATATTGATAGTATTGTTTCTGTTGAGCAGAAGTTTGAGACTCTAGTTGGAGACAGAGGAACCCAGATGAGTGGAGGACAGAAACAGAGGATCGCTATCGCACGCGCTCTCGTACGCAACCCTAAGATCCTCTTGTTGGATGAGGCTACCTCAGCCCTCGACGCCGAGAGTGAGACCATCGTACAGGCTGCTTTGGACAAGGTAGAGGACACACACACACAGACACCCTTTGCACCAGTTTATCAATATCTACTAAACATTGCTATACCCCCCTCCCTTTCACTCCTCCTCCCTCCCTCCATCCCCCCCCCCAGGTGAGACAGGGTCGTACTACCATCGTGGTGGCCCATCGTCTGTCTACTATCCGTAATGCTGATGTCATCGCAGGCTTCCAGAAGGGAGAGATCGTAGAGCTGGGAACACACAGCCAACTGATGGAAAAAGAAGGAGTCTACCACACACTGGTCACCATGCAGGTAACACACACACACACCCTCCTCACACCCTCTTCACACATCTTGCATCTACGTCACCATTTAGGTAACAGCGTTATCAAAACAGTGTCACACACACGCCACATAACAAACAAATACACACATTTGACTCTATATTCTATTCGGTTGTTATCTTCCAGACGTTTAAGAGTCCTGAGGAGGGCAAGGAGGCTGTGGAGGAGCAGGTTCTGGAGGAGAAGAGTCCGTCAGTGACGCCGTTCTCAGAGACCACCCTCATCAGGAGGAAATCTACCAAGGGATCGTCCTTCATCGGCTCAGAGAAAGGAGACCAGGACAAGACAGAGGTGGAAGAAGAGGTAAGGCTATGGAGCTAGAGATACTAACTGGAAGGGATATTCTCATTTTAATCCAGGATCAGTGGTGGACACACTGTGGGACATAATTGGTGTACCATTTGGAATGTTTCTGATGATCTCTCTCTCTCTCTCCTTCTTTTCTCTCTCTTTCCTCTCTCTCCTTCCTTTCTCTATTTTCTCTCTCTGTCTTCTCTCTTTCCTTCCTTTCTCTCGTTCTTCTTGCTCTCTGTCTTCACTCTCTCCTTCCTTTCTTTCTCTATCTCTCTTTCTCGCTCCTTCCTCTCTCTCTGTCTTCTCTATCTCTCTCTCTCATCCCAGGATGAGGAGATTCCTCCTGTGTCGTTTCTGAAGGTGTTGAAGCTGAACCTTCCTGAGTGGCCCTATATGGTGGTTGGTGTGATCTGTGCCACTATCAACGGGGGCATGCAGCCTTTCTTCGCTGTCATCTTCTCTAAAATCATCGCTGTATGTTAAATATCAGTTAATACCAGATATCATCATTCTATGTTTACTCATTTATTTCAGTTTATTCATATTCTCCCAAGTCATTACTGTAAGTTGAATTAGTCATATTCCATCAAATATCATCATCTCAGATGATCATGTTTGTGTTGTTGTCATGTTTCAGGTGTTTGCAGAGCAAGACCAGGAACTAGTTAGACAACGCTCCTCGTTCTACTCTATCGTGTTCGCCCTCATTGGAGTCGTCTCCTTCATAACCATGTTCCTGCAGGTACGCACACACCTCACCTAATGAAAAATAACATGACGAATGAGCGACAGGATGTGGGAGGGGCTTAGGTTTGTATCTATCCTACAGCAGGTCAGTGGTCCCTAATGTATTTCTATTGATCGACAGCATCTTGAAGTTTTACTTACTATGACTGTGATACGTGGTTGTCTTCTCTCCAGGGATTCTGTTTTGGGAAGGCCGGGGAGATTCTGACCATGAAGCTGAGACTGATGGCCTTTAAAGCCATGATGAGACAGGCAAGACAGTTTATTTAGGCTTATAGGGTGTTTAATAAATGTGTTTATTTAGGCTTATAGGGTGTTTAATAAATGTGTTTATTTAGGCTTATATAGTGTTTAATAAATGTGTTTATTTAGGCTTATAGAGTGTTTAATAAATGTGTTTATTTAGGCTTATAGGGTGTTTAATAAATGTGTTTATTTAGGCTTATAGGGTGTTTAATAAAGGTGAGACAGTTTATTTAGGCTTATAGGGTGTTTAATAAATGTGTTTATTTAGGCTTATAGGGTGTTTAATAAATGTGTTTATTTAGGCTTATAGAGTGTTTAATAAATGTGTTTATTTAGGCTTATAGGGTGTTTAATAAAGGTGAGACAGTTTATTTAGGCTTATAGGGTGTTTAATAAATGTGTTTATTTAGGCTTATAGGGTGTTTAATAAATGTGTTTATTTAGGCTTATAGGGTGTTTAATAAATGTGTTTATTTAGGCTTATAGGGTGTTTAATAAAGGTGAGACAGTTTATTTAGGCTTATAGGGTGTTTAATAAATGTGTTTATTTAGGCTTATAGGGTGTTTAATAAATGTGTTTATATAGGCTTATATGGTGTTTAATAAATGTGTTTATTTAGGCTTATAGTGTTTAATAAATGTGTTTATATAGGCTTATATAGTGTTTAATAAAGGTAAGACTGTGTATTTAGTCTTATATAGGTTATAGGGCTTATGGAGTGTTTATAAAGGCTCAAATAGGTTATAGAGACAATTTAAACATGCAACTCTCTTCGTTCCCCTGTAGGAGTTGGGCTGGTATGACAGTCACAAGAACAGTGTTGGAGCTCTCACCACTAGACTGGCTACAGACGCAGCACAAGTACAGGGGGTAAGTAGTAAGTACACACATGAACACAACACACACACACACACTAACCCTCTCTCCCTCCCTCTCCAGGCTACAGGAGTGCGCTTGGCCACTCTGGCCCAGAACGTGGCTAACCTGGGCACCAGTCTGATCATCTCGTTTGTGTACGGCTGGCAGCTGACTCTTCTCATCCTGTGTGTGGTACCTGTCATGGCTGTAGCTGGAGGCATACAGATGAAGATGCTCTCTGGTCACGCTGTCAAAGACAAGAAAGAGCTAGAACAGGCTGGCAAGGTACACAACCACGCACACACACAGTCTGATTCACTCTCTTCATAGCTCCCAAAATTTGCAACAGTGAATATCTATACGTTCTTCTCTTGAGTCTAACCAGTGTGTGTGTGTGTGTCAGATTGCCACAGAGGCCATAGAGAACATCCGTACGGTGGCATCTCTCACCAGAGAGCAGAAGTTTGAGTCTCTGTACCAGGAGAACCTCATAGTGCCTTACAAGTACGTGTGCTACAAAGTTTAGAAAATTCATTATAAAAAGTCCTAGTCATTGCTGTGTTTTTAATGTGTCAACCGTGTCAGTCTTGTAAATGTACTATATTACTTTTGTTTATGTAATCACCCCTCTCTTTAATCTCTCTCTCTCTCTTCCTCTGTAGGAACTCTCAGAAGAAGGCCCATGTGTATGGCATCACATTCTCCTTCTCTCAGGCCATGATCTACTTTGCCTATGCAGGCTGCTTCCGCTTCGGAGCCTGGCTCATAGAGGAAGGCATCATGACCTTTGAAAATGTCTTCCTGTGAGTACAGCAGCTACCTTTGATTGGGTTAATTCAGTCATGTGTCCATGTTCACAACTGTCCTTATAGCCTTTTCCTGTGTGACTATAAGGCCATGTTGGAACGACTCAATTGCTTCCCTAATATGGGTTCTTGGTGGACACAGGAACAGTAGTATGCCGATTTGTGTATACATTGTACAATACAGCTCAGGTACAGTAGTGGAGGATGTGTGTACATTGTACAGCTCAGGTATAGTAGAACACACCCCGGACCAGCTCATCTAGGCCTGACAGGAAGGTCCAGTATTACAGTGGTCAAAGGTGGTTGTGGTTAATCATTACCTAACTGGGAAGTGTGTTGGAGGTCAACGCTGATCTAGGGACTCATCACCGTAGCAACAATGGCCATATAGCCATGACATGTCTAACATGTGACCCATAGAAATGGATGTTATAGAGTAGATATCACGACTAAAAGCTTAGATAACATTTTATTTGAAAAGGTGTACGTCAGTCATAACACTGTCATAACAGCAACATAACGTCTGTCATAAACAGATGTTACTATTGTCATTAAAGCTGCAATATGCAACTTTTTGGGTGACCCAACCAAATTTACATGGAAATGTTGAGTTCTAGATCTGTCATTCTCATTGAAAGCAAGTCTAAGAAGCGGTAGATATGTTCTATTTTCTCTATTTCTATGCATTCATTTTTTAAGTTTAGTTTTTGTTTCATTTACTTAAGTTTTTTTCTTTTTACACTAGCTTCTAACAGCTGAAAATACCATATTTTGGGTTATTGAAAATATATTTCACAGAGGTTTAGATCGTACAATGATTCTCTTCTACTTGTTTTGTCACGTAAACTAAAATTAGGCAAACTTTTAGAATTTTAGCAACCAGGAAATGGCAGAGCGATTTCCTACATATTGCACCTTTAAGTGTCATGCGGTTGTTTTATTTCACTTTCAATGTGAAGTTCAAATAACTCTGGCATGACTTCAAGATAATTTAAGTTTAACCTAAATGAGACTTTAGCGAGCTTGATACAATAGAATCCGAGCTTGATACACTGTTTTAGCATTTGTGACGCAAAACCAATGCAAATTTTTGTCATGCTTCATGTCCAAATCATAGCATCTTAAATGGATTGTGTAACTCGATGCAGTTATTTATCGCTTTTCATTACAGTGTTATCTCAAAACTCTACATGGGCAAATCATTTGAATCAAGGCAGGAAATAGCTAAAGTAGGCTAGGTGCTGAAATACTTTTCAGATTAGGACTATGAGGAAGATAGTCTGTAGAAATGTATTTTAAAGGCTCCAATTGATGTAGCGGCTCTCAGATGGTCAGGGATTACAGAGTCCCGCATAGTACAGAGACGTGCCCTGGGGACTTGAAGTAGTGATTTGGACATTGATTTGAACATGAAGCTCGTAAATATAATATCGGTAACACTGACTTGCATTTGATTTGTGCCACGAATGCTAAAATGTTACCATTTGGAAACAGTGGCTGGGTAAACAAAACCAAAGCAGCTCATAGACTGCTTACAGGGTAAGGAAACCAATATGTCATTTTGAACTTTGGGTGAACTATCCCTTTAAGATGCATGTTAGACAGAGAGAAACCTGCTCTCTCTGTCTCTCTCTCCAGGGTGATCACTGCAGTGTGAACTATCCCTTTAAGATACATTATATATACAAAAGTATGTGGACACCCCTTAAAATTTGTGGATTTAGCTATTTTAGCCACACCCGTTGCTGACAAGTGTATAAAATCGACCACATGGCCATGCAATCTCAATAGAAAAACATTGGCTGTAGAATGGTCTTACTGAAAAGCTCAGTGACTTTCAACATGGCACCGTCACAGGAGGCCATCTTTCCAACAAGTCAGTTCGTCAAATTTCTGCCCTGCTTGAGCTGCCCCAGTCAACTGTAAGTGCTGTTATTGTAAAGTGGAAACGTTTAGGAGCAACAACGGCTCTGCCGCGAAGTGGTAGGCCACACAAGCTCACAGAACGGAACCGCCGAGTGGAACTGCAAAATCGTTTGTCCTCGGTTGCAACACTCACTACCGAGTTCCAAACTGCCTCTGGAAGCAATGTTAGCACAATAACTGTTCGTCGGGAGCTTCATGAAATGGGTTTCCATGGCCGAGCAGCACACAAGCCTAAGATCACCATGCACAATGCCAAGCGTCGGCTGGAGTGGTGTAAAGCTCGCCACCATTGAGCAGTGGAAAATTGTTCTCTGGAGTGATGAATCACGCTTCACCATCTGGCAGTCCGGGTTTGGCAGATGCCAGGAGAATGCTACCTGCCCCAATGCATAGTGCCAACTGTAAGGTTTGGTGGAGGAGGAATAATGGCCTGGAGCTGTTTTTCATGGTTCGGGCTAGGCCCCTTAGTTCCAGTGAAGGGAAATCTTAACGCTACAGCATACAATGACATTCTAGATGATTCTGTTCTTCCAACTTTGTGGCAACAGTTTGGTGAAGCCTATTTCCTGTTTCAGCATGACAATGCCCCCGTGCACAAATCGAGGTCCATACAGAAATGGTTGGTCGAGAACAGTGGGGGAGAACTTGACTGGCCTGCACAGAGCCCTGACCTCAACCCCATCGAACACCTTTGGGATGAATTAGAACGCCATTGGGTCACGTGATGGTTACAAGCCCCAAAAAACTTATTTGGCACTATATAGAACCATTTGTTTTTAGTGTATAACCTGTTCTCTGTCTCGCTCTCTCTCCAGGGTGATCTCTGCAGCATGAACTATCCCTTTAAGATACATGTTAGATCATAACCTGTTCTCTGTCTCTCCAGGGTGATCTCTGCAGCATGAACTATCCCTTTAAGATACATGTTAGATCGTAACCTGTTCTCTGTCTCTCCAGGGTGATCTCTGCAGCATGAACTATCCCTTTAAGATACATGTTAGATCGTAACCTGTTCTCTGTCTCTCCAGGGTGATCTCTGCAGTATGAACTATCCCTTTAAGATGCATGTTAGATCGTAACCTGTTCTCTGTCTCTCCAGGGTGATCTCTGCAGTATGAACTATCCCTTTAAGATACATGTTAGATCGTAACCTGTTCTCTGTCTCTCCAGGGTGATCTCTGCAGCATGAACTATCCCTTTAAGATACATGTTAGATCGTAACCTGTTCTCTGTCTCTCCAGGGTGATCTCTGCAGTATGAACTATCCCTTTAAGATACATGTTAGATCGTAACCTGTTCTCTGTCTCTCCAGGGTGATCTCTGCAGCATGAACTATCCCTTTAAGATACATGTTAGATCGTAACCTGTTCTCTGTCTCTCCAGGGTGATCTCTGCAGCATGAACTATCCCTTTAAGATACATGTTAGATCGTAACCTGTTCTCTGTCTCTCCAGGGTGATCTCTGCAGTATGAACTATCCCTTTAAGATACATGTTAGATCGTAACCTGTTCTCTGTCTCTCCAGGGTGATCTCTGCAGTATGAACTATCCCTTTAAGATACATGTTAGATCGTAACCTGTTCTCTCTCCAGGGTGATCTCTGCAGTATGAACTATCCCTTTAAGATACATGTTAGATCGTAACCTGTTCTCTGTCTCTCCAGGGTGATCTCTGCAGCATGAACTATCCCTTTAAGATACATGTTAGATCGTAACCTGTTCTCTGTCTCTCCAGGGTGATCTCTGCAGTATGAACTATCCCTTTAAGATACATGTTAGATCGTAACCTGTTCTCTGTCTCTCCAGGGTGATCTCTGCAGCATGAACTATCCCTTTAAGATACATGTTAGATCGTAACCTGTTCTCTATCTCTCTCTCTCTCCAGGGTGATCTCTGCAGTGCTGTACGGAGCCATGGCAGTAGGAGAGGCCAACTCCTTCACGCCTAACTATGCCAAAGCCAAGATATCAGCATCCCACCTTATGTTCCTTATCAACAGAGAACCTGCCATAGACAACTGCTCACAGGAGGGAGAAACACCACACACACACACACACACACACACACACACACACACACACACACACACACACACACACACACACACACACACACACATCACATCCAGTGGTTATCACAGTGGAGAGTTGTGGAGTGATTGTATAGTACATGCCATGAGATTATTTCATGAAAGGATGTTCTTCTGCCTCCCTCCAGGACCACTTTGATGGTAACGTGCGTTTCCAGGGGGTGAGGTTCAACTACCCGTCCCGTCCAGACCTTGCTGTCCTGCAGGGACTGGAGCTGAAGGTGCAGAAGGGCCAGACTCTAGCCCTGGTGGGCAGCAGTGGCTGTGGGAAGAGTACGACCATACAATTACTGGAGAGGTTCTACGACCCACTACAGGGCACAGTGGTGAGTACACACACACACACGTTATGTTCTTCTATCCTCGTGGGGACCTAAAATTAATTTCCATTCAAAACCCTATTTTCCCTAACTCCTAACCCTTACCATAACCCGAACCTAACTCCTAACACTAATTGTAACCCTAAACCTAACCCCTAAACTTAAAATAGCCTTTGTCCTGATGGGGATGTGGGAAATGTCCCATGAGGGAGAATTTTTGTTTTACTATCCTTATGGGGACTTTTGGGGATTTTAGGTCCCCACAAGGATAAAAGAACCAACCCACACACACGTGTATACACACATTGATTATTAAAGCTATATGTACTGTATGTTTAATGACCACTGTCACCAGTCAGACAGTGAGATATTTGCTGGAATTTTTATATGCAAAAATACATGAAAACACAGAGCCCTCATGTGTCTCTTTGTGTGACTGTGTAGATATTCTCCTACTGAAACACGCTTCTATAATTACTGATTGACAGGCCAGGATGTTGACACTGTTGCTTCATAACGCTCTACTATACTGTCGCTACTGTACTGAGACCTTGTGGGTTATGATCCTGCTCAAAGTGCAGTTGTGTGTTCATGTGGAGGTTATTGCCCTGCTAAGGCCACTGATAAAATTACAAACACGAGAGGATTATCCAACTTTGATGTTAACTCTTCCTCCTGCTCTTCTTCCTCAGATGTTGGACAACAGTGATGCTAAGAGGCTGAACATCCATTGGCTGAGGGCCCAGATGGGCATCGTATCCCAGGAGCCTGTGCTGTTTGACTGTAGTCTGGCAGAGAACATCGCCTACGGAGACAACACACGCAAAGTTACCATGGAGGAGATCCAGAGTGCTGCTAAAGCTGCCAACATACACAGCTTCATAGACGACCTGCCTCAGGTACACACTAATACTACTACTGTCACCACTACTACTATTACCACCAATACTACTACTGTTACCAAAACTACTATTACCACCAATACTACTATTGTCACCACTACTACTACTACTGTCACCACTACTACTACTACTGTCACCAATAATACTACTACTATTACCACCAATACTACTACTGTCACCACTACTACTACTACTACTACTGTCACCACCACTACTACTACTACTACTATTACCACTACTACTACTACTACTACTGTCACCAATACTACTACTACTACTACTGTCACCACTACTACTACTACTATTACCACTACTACTACTACTACTACTGTCACCAATACTACTACTACTACTGCTACTGTCACCACTACTACTACTACTGTCACCAATAATACTACGACTATTACCACCAATACTACTACTGTCACCACTACTACTACTACTGTCACCACTACTACTACTACTACTACTATTACCACTACTACTACTACTACTACTGTCACCAATACTACTACTACTGTCACCAATAATACTACTACTATTACCACCAATACTACTACTGTCACCACTACTACTACTACTACTACTGTCACCACCACTACTACTACTACTACTACTATTACCACTACTACTACTACTGTCACCAATACCACTACTACTGCTACTGTCACCACTACTACTACTACTGTCACCAATACTACTACTACTACTGTCACCACTACCACTATTGCTACTACTGTCACAAATACTACTACTACTACTGCTACTACCACTGTGACCAATACTACTACTACTATTACCACTACTACTGTCACCACTACTACTACTACTACTACTATTGCTACTACCACCAATACTACTACTGTCACCACTACTACTACTACTACTGTCACCAATACTACTACTACTATTACTCCTCCTCCTCCTCCTCCTCCTACTACTACTACTACCACCACCAATAAATACTACAACTGTCACCACTACTACTACTACTACTACTACTGTCACCAATACTACTACTACTACTACTACTACTACTACTGTCACCACTACAACTATTGCTACTACTGTCACGAATACTACTACTACTACTACTACTGCTAATACCACGGTAACCAATACTACTACTACTGTTACCAAGACTACTACTACCACCAATACTACTACTACTGTCACCACTACTAGTATTGCTACTACTGTCACCAATACTACTACTACTACTGTCACCAATACTATTACTACTGTCGCCAATACTACTACTCCTACTACCACAAATACTACTACTGTCCCCAATACTACTACTACTGTCGCCAATACTACTACTCCTACTACCACCAATACTACTACTGTCCCCAATACTACTACTAATGTCACCATTAATAGTACTACTGTCACCACTACTACTACTGTCACCAATACTACTACTACTACTACTACTACTACTACTACTACTACTATTACTATTACTACTACTACTGTCACCAATACTACTACTACTACTTCTACTATTACTACTAATGTCACCAATACTACTCCTACTACTATTACTACTACTACTACTACTACTACTACTACTACTACTACTACTACTACTGTCACCACTACTACTATTGCTACTACCGTCACCAATACTACTACTACTACTACTGCTACTGTCACCAATACTACTACTACTGTCACCAATACTACTATTACTACTACTATTACTACTACTACTACTACTACTACTACTATTACTCCTACTACTACTACTACTACTACTACTACTACTACTACTACTACTACCAATACCACAACTGGTACCACTACTACTACTACTACTGTCACCAGTATTACTACTACTACTACTGTCACCACTACCACTATTGCTACTACTGTTACGAATATTACTACTGCTACTACCACTGTCACCAATACTACTACTACTACTACTACTATTACTACTACTACTACTGTCACCACTACTACTACTACTGTCACCAATAATACTACTACTATTACCACCAATACTACTACTGTCACCACTACTACTACTACTACTACTATTACCACTACTACATTTACATTTACATTTAAGTCATTTAGCAGACGCTCTTATCCAGAGCGACTTACAACTACTACTACTACTGTCACCAATACTACTACTACTGCTACTGTCACCACTACTACTACTACTGTCACCAATACTACTACTACTACTACTGTCACCAATACTACTACTACTACTGTCACCACTACCACTATTGCTACTACTGTCACAAATACTACTACTACTACTACTGCTACTACCACTGTGACCAATACTACTACTACTATTACCACTACTACTGTCACCACTAATACTACTACTACTACTACTACTATTGCTACTACCACCAATACTACTACTGTCACCACTGCTACTACTACTACTGTCACCAATACTACTACTACTATTACTCCTCCTACTACTACTACTACCACCACCAATACTACAACTGTCACCACTACTACTACTACTACTACTACTGTCACCAATACTACTACTACTACTACTACTACTACTACTGTCACCACTACTACTATTGCTACTACTGTCACGAATACTACTACTACTACTACTACTGCTAATACCACGGTAACCAATACTACTACTACTGTTACCAAGACTACTACTACCACCAATACTACTACTGTCACCACTACTACTGCTACTGTCACCACTACTAGTATTGCTACTACTGTCACCAATACTACTACTACTACTGTCACCAATACTATTACTACTGTCGCCAATACTACTACTCCTACTACCACCAATACTACTACTGTCCCCAATACTACTACTACTGTCGCAAATACTACTACTCCTACTACCACCAATACTACTACTGTCCCCAATACTACTACTACTGTCCCCAATACTACTACTACTGTCACCATTAATACTACTACTGTCACCACTACTACTACTGTCACCAATACTACTACTACTACTTCTACTATTACTACTAATGTCACCAATACTACTCCTACTACTATTACTACTACTACTACTACTACTACTACTGTCACCACTACTACTATTGCTACTACCGTCACCAATACTACTACTACTACTACTGCTACTGTCACCAATACTACTACTACTACTACTACTACTACTACTATTACTCCTACTACTACTATTACTCCTACTACTACTACTACTACTACTACTACTACTACCAATACTACAACTGGCACCACTACTACTACTACTACTACTGTCACCAGTATTACTACTACTACTGTCACCACTACCACTATTGCTACTACTGTTACAAATATTACTACTGCTACTACCACTGTCACCAATACTACTACTACTACTACTACTACTACTACTATTACTACTACTACTACTGTCACCACTACTACTACTACTACTACTACTACGACTACTATTGCTACTACCACCAATACTACTACTGTCATCACTACTACTACTACTGTCACCAATACTACTATTACTACTGTTATTACTCCTCCTACTACTACTACCACCAATACTACAACTGTCACCACTACTACTACTGTCACCAATACTACTACTACTACTACTACTACTACTGTCACCAATACTACTACTACTACTACTGTCACCACTACTACTATTGCTACTACTGTCACGAATACTACTACTACTACTACCACGGTCACCAATACTACTACTACTGTCACCAAGACTACTACTACTACTACCACCAATACTACTGTAGCTCCCTTCAGTAACCACGAGCACGACCGTTCCTTGATTTTAACTGGCGGCTTTATTCTGTAGTTTTAGTCAGAATTATCACCTTCCGTGAGAACTATAAAGTAAATGAAAAATACAGTTAAGCACACTCTTACAACCTTATCTTACGAGTGACTTATTAGCTTGGTATAACTCTGAAGTGCTTACATACATAACAGTTTAACCGGCGTTATAACGGGCTCCTTCTGTGGCTCAGTTGGTAGAGCATGGCGCTTGTAACGCCAGGGTAGTGGGTTCGATCCCCGGGACCACCCATACGTAGAATGTATGCACACATGACTGTAAGTCGCTTTGGATAAAAGCGTCAGCTAAATGGCATATATTATTATTATTATTATTACTACTACTACTGTCACCACTACTACTATTGCTACTACCGTGACCAATACTACTACTACTACTACTGCTACTGTCACCAATACTACAACTACTACTGTCACCAATACTACTACTACCACCAATACTACTACTACTACTGTCACCGCTACTACTTTTGCTACTACTGTCACCAATACTACTACTACTGTCACCAATACTACTACCACTGTCACCACTAATATTACTACTATCACCACTACTACTACTACTACTGTCACCAATACTACTACTACCACTGTCACCAATACTACTACTACTATTACTACTAATGTCACCAATACTACTACTACTGTCACCACTACTACTATTGCTACTACTGTCATCAATACTACTACTACTACTACTACTACTACTACTGTCACCACTACTACTACTACTACTACTACTACTACTACTACTGTCACCACTACTACTATTGCTACTACCGTGACCAATACTACTACTACTACTACTGCTACTGTCAACAATACTACAACTACTACTGTCACCAATACTACTACTACCACCAATACTACTACTGTCACCGCTACTACTTTTGCTACTACTGTCACCAATACTACTACTACTGTCAACAATACTACTACTGTCACCACAAATACTACTACTGTCACCACTACTACTATTGCTACTACCGTCACACAATACTACTACTGCTACTGTCACCAATACTACTACTACTACCATCAATACTACTACTACTACTACTGTCACTAATACTACTACTACCACTATTGCTACTACTGTCACAAATACTACTACTGCTACTACCACTGTCACCAATACTACTACTACTACTATTACTGTCACCACTACTACTACTACTACTACTGTCACCACTACTACTACTACTACTGTCACCAATACTACTATTACTACTACTGTCACCACTACTACTACTACTGTCACCAATACTACTACTACTATTACTACTACTACTATTACTACTAATGTCACCAATACTACTACTACTACTACTACTACTACTACTACTACTACTACTACTACTGTCACCACTACTACTATTGCTACTACCGTGACCAATACTACTACTACTACTACTACTACTGCTACTGTCACCAATACTACAACTACTACTGTCACCAATACTACTACTACCACCAATACTACTACTACTACTGTCACCGCTACTACTTTTGCTACTACTGTCACCAATACTACTACTACTGTCACCAATACTACTACCACTGTCACCACTAATACTACTACTATCACCACTACTACTACTACTACTGTCACCAATACTGCTACTACCACTGTCACCACTACTACTACTACTACTACTACTGTCACCAATACTACTATTACTACTACTATTACTCCTCCTACTACTACTACTACTACTACTACTACTACTGTCACCAATACTACTACTACTACTACTACTGTCACAACTACTACTATTGCTACTACTGTCACAAATACTACTACTACGACTACCACGGTCACCAACACTACTACTACTGTCACCAGGACTACTATTGCTACTACTGTCACCACTACTACTATTGCTACTACTGTCACCAATAATATTACTACTGTCGCCAATACTACTACTACTACTACTACTGTCACCACTACTACTACTACTACTGTCACCAATACTACTAGTACTACTACTGTCACCACTACTACTACTACTGTCACCAATACTACTACTACTATTACTACTACTACTACTACTATTACTACTAATGTCACCAATACTACTACTACTATTACTACTACTACTACTACTACTGCTGTCACCACTACTACTATTGCTACTACTGTCATCAATACTACTACTACTACTACTACTACTACTGTCACCACTACTACTACTACTACTGTCACCAATACTACTACTACTACTGTCACTAATACTACTACTACTGCTAGAGCTAAAGCATCTTCTGCTTTTGTAAGTTTGGTTTCTTGAGATCTCTACATCAGCACCAATACCCTAATAGTGGCTGAATGGTCAGATAACCACAGACAGACTGATAGTGGTATCAGCTTCTCTCAGATGCTATGCCAGAGATAACACTGCAGGTCATTACTGGAGTAATGTCGTCTTAGTGCTGATCCCTGTGTAAGGGTGAACTGTCTTTCACTCTGAGGGCTTACCACCTGTAGGACTGAAAGAAGTTATGAGCTGGTTTCACACACAGATTAAGCCTAGTCCCAGACTGAAAATAGATTTTAAATGGTCTACGTGTGTTAGTCCCGGGCTAGTTTTAGGCTGGGATTTGATGCAAGGCGCATTATAGAGCACTACACAGCCAACAATACGCCTTTCAAATACATTTCCCCCAGATGTTCACGGAGATCACGTTCATGGGAAACTATTACATGAGCTGACTATTGCATGTCAGCTCAATCATAAATTCAATCCCAGCCTTAATCTGTGTCCGTAAAACCAGCCGTAGGAGTTATGTCATGTGTGAGATGACGAGGATAACCTCTTTCTTTCTCTCCATCTCCCTGAGTAGAAGTATGACACCCAAGCTGGTGACAAGGGGACCCAGTTGTCAGGAGGACAGAAGCAGCGTATAGCCATTGCCAGAGCCATCCTCCGCAACCCCAAAGTCCTGCTGTTGGACGAGGCCACCTCGGCACTGGATACAGAGAGCGAGAGGGTGTGTGTGTGTGTGTGTGTGTGTTTGTGTTCTGTTAAACTATGTGTGTATATATATATATATATATATATATATACAGTTGAAGTCTGAAGTTTACATACACCTTAGCCAAATACATTTAAACTCAGTTTTTCACAATTCCTGACATTTAATCCTTGTAAAGAAATCTCTGTCTTAGGTCAGTTAGGATCACTACTTTATTTTAAGAATGTGAAATGTCAGAATAATAGTAGAGAGAATGATTTATTTCAGCTTTTATTTCTTTCATCACATTCCCAGTGGGTCAGAAGTTAACATACACTCAATTAGTATTTGGTAGCATTGCCTTTAAATTGTTTATCTTGGGTTAAACATTTTGGGTAGCCTTCCACAAGCTTCCCACAATAAGTTGGGTGAATTTTGGCCCATTCCTCCTGACAGTGCTGGTGTAACCGAGTCAGGTTTGTAGGCCTCCTTGCTCGCACATGTTTTTTCAGTTCTGCCCACAAATTTTCTATAGGATTGAGGTCAGGGTGTTGTGATGACCACTCCAATACCTTGACTTTGTTGTCCTTAAGCCATTTTGCCACAACTTTGGAAGTATGCTTGGGGTCATTGTCCATTTGGAAGACCCATTTGTGACCAAGCTTTAACTTCCTGACTGATGTCTTGAGATGTTTATTCAATATATCCACAGAATTTTCCTACCTCATGATGCCATCTATTTTGTGAAGTGCACCAGTCCCTCCTGCAGCAAAGAACCCCCACAACATGATGCTGCCACCCCTGTGCTTCACGGTTGGGATGGTGTTCTTCGGCTTGCAAGCCTCCCCCTTTTTCCACCAAACATAATGATGGTCATGATGGCCAAACAGTTCTATTTTTGTTTCATCAGACCAGAGGACATTTCTTCAAAATGTACGACCTTTGTCCCCATGTGCAGTTGCAAACCGTAGTCTGTTTTTTTTATGGCGTTTGTGGAGCAGTGGCTTCTTCCTTGCTGAGCGGCCTTTCAGGTTATGTCAATATAGGACTAATTTTACTGTGGATATAGACACTTTTGTACCAGTTTCCTCCAGCATTTTCACAAGGTCCTTTGCTGTTGTTCTGGGATTTATTTGCACTTTTCGCACCAAAGTACGTTCATCTCTAGGAGACAGAACACGTCTCCTTCCTGAGAAGTATGATGGCTGCGTGGTCCCATGGTGTTTATACTTGCGTACTATTGTTTGTATAGATGAACGTGGTACCTTCAGGCGTTTGGAAATTGCTCCCAAGGATGAACCAGACTTGTGGAAGTCTACAATTATTTTCCTGAGGTCTTGGTTGATTTCTTTTCATTTTCCCATGATGTCAAGCAAAGAGGCACTGAGTTTGAAGGTAGGCCTTGAAATACATCCACAGTTACACCTCCAATTGACTCAAACAATGTCAATTAGCCTGTCAGAAACTACTAAAGCCATGACATAATTTTCTGGAATTTTCCAAGCTGTTTAAAGGCACAGTCAACTTAGTGTATGTGAACTTCTGACCCACTGGAATTGTGATACAGTGAATTATAAGTCAAATAATCTGTCTGTTGTCACGTCCTAACCTTAGTTCCTTTTTTAAGTCTCTATTTTGGTTTGGTCAGGGCGTGAGTTGGGTTGGGCATTCTATGTTTTGTTCTGTGTGTTGTATTTCTAGGTGTTTGGCCTGGTATGGTTCCCAATCAGAGGCAGCTGTCAATCATTGTCTCCGATTGAGAAACATACTTAGGTAGCCTGTTCCCACCTGTGTTTGTGGGTAGTTGTTTCCTGTTTTTTCACTTTACAGGACTGTTTCGTGACGTTCACGCTCTTTGTTGTTTTTTGGTCATTCAGTGTTCAGTTTAGTTAATCAAATTTACTATGAACACTTACCATGCTGCGTGTTGGTCCGATGATTCCTATTCCTCATCAGACGAAGAGGAGAGTCGTTACATCTGTAAATAATTGTTGGAAAAATTACTTGTCTTGCACAAAGTATATGTCCTAACCGACTTGCCAAAACTATAGTTTGTTAACAAGAAATTTGTGGAGTGGTTAAAAAACTAGTTTTAATGACTCCAACCTAAGTGTATGCAAACTTCCTACTTCAAATGTATATCTCTGTGGATTCATGATACAGACGTTTTAACTACTGTATGTATTTGTCTCTGTTCTCCCTCCCCAGGTGGTGCAGGAGGCCCTAGATGTGGCTCGACAGGGCAGGACGTGTATCGTGGTGGCCCACCGCCTTTCCACCATTCAGAACGCTGACCTGATCGCTGTCTTCCAGAAGGGAGTGGTGGTGGAGCAGGGCACTCATCAACAACTACTGTCCCAGAGAGGAGTATACTACTCACTGGTCACCACACAGCTGGGCCATGGCAGAAACTGAGGGAGGATGGGGGGAGGGAGAGGCTGATAGTGCAGGGGGTTGCTGGGAGGGGCTGAGTGTGCAGGGAGCGGTTGAGGGTGCAGGGGGGTATTTTGTATATAAAAGGAAGAGGTGGTGGTGCTGTATTTCAGTTATTTATTCTAAAAGTATCACATCTGTACCATAGAGTGCCTGTGCCAAATGAATACATGGAACACACACATATACATGTCTGCGCATTACTGTAAACTGCACAGAACTAAGCCAATGAGACGCTGAAGCAGTGTGTATCCTCAACATTCAGATTATTACATTGATTTGTTCAATTGTTTTGGCTTAAAGTAAAACTCTACCCAAAAACTATATTTTGGTATATATTTCATTAGTCCAGGTTATGTAACTTTCAATATACAGAAATCCTCCCCATATGGGGCAGCAGGTAGCCTAGTGATTAGAGCATTGGACTAGTAACCGAAAGGTTGCTAGATTGAATCCCCGAGCAGACAAGGTAAACATCTGTCATTCTGCCCCTGAACAATGCAGTTAACCCACTGTTCCTAGGCCATCATTGTAAAGGATTTGTTCTTAACTGACTTGCCTAGATAAATAAAATGATGCATTTTGCATCATATCATAGGAATCAAAATGCATCATACAGGGATGATTTCTGTATTTTGAAAGTTACATATCTTGAAAACTTGAGTGCTGACAAGCAAAACATTTGGGACCATGTCCACAATGGACTAATGAAACAAATACCAAAATATAGTTTTTGGGTGGAGTTTTCCTTTAAAGGCCCAGTGCAGTCAAAAACTAGATTTCCCTGTGCTTTATATATTTCCACACTATCAGGTTGGAATAACACTGTACACAAAATAACTGCACTACACTGCATTTGCACTCTGTTCATCGCAATGCATTTAGATCTATTCATACTCATACTGTAAAATTGTACATCCACTGTATGTCATCTGTATACCAACTTACATATTTCCATACTATGAGAGAATAAAGGTGATTCTAAAATTGTGAACATTTTAGTGTAAGGAGCTGTTTGAAAAGCCCGCCTGAAATTTCTGCCTGCTTTGGTGGGATGGAGTTTTGGCCTGGCTGGTGACATCACCAGGCATACATTGGTTAATAGACCAATAGGAAAGAGTCCCAAACTCTCAATAACAGCTCGTTTTCAGTTTTCCCCTCCCCACTCCGACAGACCTAGCAAAATTATTGCTTGAGAAATTGCTCTTCGCTAAGAAGTACATTTTTTTTTATTTTATTAACCTTTTAATTGAAAACAATCACAGTAAGGTACTTAATTGTTACCCAGAAATGATTTGATATTGAGATAAAAACAGCTGCATTGGCCCTTTAATGTTGAGAGGAATTCTTTTTGAAATGATCATGAGATGTGGCCTTCCAAACGGTCTCTGTGCTATGCTCATGCTACTGGAAGTGCCTGAGGTATTTAAAAAGACCAAAGAGTTCCTGAATGTTTTGTTTACCTTAACTGTAGGTAATATGTTGAGTGATATACACACACACACCTGAGGGTTGGGGCTCAAGCACTGACAGTATATTGATACAAACCACTTCCTGTTTCTACGTTGCACTGAATTAACTGACCTCTGCTTGGGTATGTACTGTATGTATGCATTACTTTTTTCCTTTTGTAAACAGGTATCATTAATAAACATGTTTTATTTGAATATTTGGGCTCATGACATGATTCAATCACTTTGATTTGTCAGTTCAATCACACTAAACAACTTTCATATTCAATAAAACATTTTCCAAGTTTACATTGTCAGTCAAGTCAAAACTATAATTTTCCTACTGTAAAGTGGGTTACATCATTTTCACCACTTTAGGCATTAAAACAGCTTCTTTTCATTCTGTTGATTGAATCAAATGCAGCGCTCGTCTTTTATCCCTTTTCTATCATTTACAACAAAAAAACATGCTGAAAATCTCAAGACTGTCTGAAAGGTATGAACACAATGGCCGTGTTGGAGAGCATCAAAACCGTGATGTATCATGGGTATATTGTGACAGGAATGTTCATTATTACAGACATCTACTACATAAAATGGCATATTGCATAGGGCGGCAGCCTATGGATCTGGCATAGGAGTGGTAGAGCTATTCAGCAGCTTAAAGTCTAAAAAGTCTGGTCAATTAGGGAGCTATTCAATCAAAACCACTAAGCAGATCTCTGGGGACAGACTAAAATAAGGACACAGCAAAAAGGCACATTATAATTTACTTGGGTTTCCTTCCGTCTCACCCAAACACCGTTTCATTGATCATATCCAGCCAAATGCATAATCCTCTACTGATGTGCAAAACATAAAAACAATACATTTTCTTGCCGTGGAAACTGGAAAACAGTCTTGATTGTATTGTTATATAATACCCATGAGGCCTGAGGTGAGACGGTAGTCAAAGACAACATGACCCGTTTCTCTCTGTTTCTCAATTTCACAGCTACGATGACAGTTACGTTCTAAAAGAGTCATTTCAACCAACCAAGAACATCTATGCCTCAGTCACTCTTCTGGAAAAGCCAATCAATGGCTTTGAAAAATAATGACCAGGGACAGGTGACGCGATGCTACGCTGGTCACTGCAGAGTGGAAGTGTATGGTGACGGCGAGTTAGGATGTGTATGTTAGCTTAGCGGTGTACAGTGCATGGCATGGGTTAACACTAAATGTTTCTCACAACATAAAAACAGACGAAATCTAAACAGAATCGTGGTAGGAAATTCAATCTATACATTTTGAAAACAGGGAATCCCCGATCTAGCTGCTACATAAAATCACAGAGAATGATTCACTAAGTGCAAAATAAACTAATTTGTTGAGCTGCATTTAAACAAATAACACATTTTTATTTTTTAAATGTAGAAAACAATAAATGTGCCTTTGCATTGATCTGTGCAGAACTAAACTATTATTGACTACCATCTACAAACTCTGTGTGTGTGTGTGTGTGTGTGTGTGTGTGTGTGTGTGTGTGTGTGTGCGTGCGTGCGTGCGTGCGTGCGTGCGTGCGTGCGTGTGTGTGTGTTAGAGCTGAGCTGTGGTAGCGAGATGTAACATCTCATGTAGGGAGGTAACCAGGTTCTGGAACAGTGCCTCTGCATCTGTCTCTGGAGTGGACTTCCACGCCGTACAGGAAGCCACAATCCTGAAACAGGAAGTACAAGTCAGATACTGGACACTTGTAAAGGTTTTTACAAATCTGTCCATCATAGAGAGGACAGAACAACACAGCTGCACTTTCTAACTACTATTATTAAACTTCACCTTTGACCTCCCCTTGACCGCACTAACTAGATGACACGGAAAACTGGAATAGTAACTGTTATCTGACCCAGAATGTGTGTGTGTGTGTTTACTGGTCAAACTGTGGATGGTGTTTTGTGGGGTCAGTGAGTGTGTGTGTGCGTGTGTGTGTGTTTACAGATCAAACTGTGGATGATGTTGCTTGGGGTCAGTGTGTGTGTGTGTGTGTGTGTGTGTGTGTGTGTGTGTGTGTGTGTGTGTGTGTGTGTGTGTGTGTGTGTGTGTGTGTGTGTGTCTACTGGTCAAACTGTGGATGATGTTGAGTTGGGTCAGTGTGTGTGTGTGTTTACTGGTCAAAATGTAGATGATGTGATGATGTTGCTTGGGGTCAGTGTGTGTGTGTGTGTGTGTGTGTGTGTGTGTGTGTGTGTGTGTGTGTGTGTGTGTGTGTGTGTGTGTGTGTGTGTGTGTGTGTGTGTGTGTGTGTGTGTGTGTGTGTGTGTTTACTGGTCAAACTGTGGATGATGTTGTGAGGGGTCAGTGTGTGTGTGTGTGAGTGTGTGTTTACTGGTCAAGCTGTGGATGATGTTGCGTGGGATTAGTGTGTGTGTGTGTTTACTGGTCAAACTGTGGATGATGTTGCTTGGAGTCAGTGTGTGTGTGTGTGTGTGTGTGTGTGTGTGTGTGTGTGTGTGTGTGTGTGTGTGTGTGTGTGTGTGTGTGTGTGTGTGTGTGTGTGTGTGTGTGTGTGTGTGTGTGTGTGTTTTTACTGGTCAAACTGTGGATGATGTTGTGAGGGGTCAGTGTGTGTGTGTGTGTGAGTGTGTGTTTACTGGTTAAGCTGTGGATGATGTTGCATGGGATTAGTGTGTGTGTGTGTGTGTGTGTGTGTGTTTACTGGTCAAACTGTGGATGATGTTGCTTGGAGTCAGTGTGTGTGTGTGTGTGTGTGTGTGTGTGTGTGTGTGTGTGTGTGTGTGTGTGTGTGTGTGTGTGTGTGTGTGTGTGTGTGTGTGTGTGTGTGTGTGTGTGTGTGTGTGTGTGTGTGTGTGTGTTTATTGGTCAAACTGTGGATGATGTTGCTTGGAATCAGTGTGTGCGTGTGTTTACTGAAATAAGGAAGTAGATGGCTGCAAACGTTCTACTTTTAAGCTCAGACAAAACAGAGATGCTTGTTCTAGGTCCCAAGAAACAAAGAGATCTTCTGTTGAATCTGACAATTCATCTTGATGGTTGTACAGTCGTCTCAAATAAAACTGTGAAGGCCCTCGTTGTTACTCTGGACCCTGATCTCTCTTTTGACGAACCTATCAAGACTGTTTCAAGGACAGCTTTTTTACATTTATGTAACATTGCAAAAATCAGACATTTTCTGTCCAAAAATGATGCAGAAAAATGTATCCATTCTTTTGTTACTTCTAGGTTAGACTACTGCAATGCTCTACTTTCCGGCTACCCGGATAAAGCACTAAATAAACTTCAGTTAGTGCCAAATACGGCTGCTAGAATCCTGACTAGAACCAAAAAATTTGATCATATTACTCCAGTGCTAGCCTCCCTACACTGGCTTCCTGTTAAGGCAAGGGCTGATTTCAAGGTTTTACTGCTAACCTACATGGGCTTGCTCCTACCTATCTTTCCGATTTGGTCCTGCCGTACATACCTACACGTACGCTACGTTCACAAGACGCAGGCCTCCTAATTGTCCCTAGAATTTCAAACAGCTGGAGGAACAATGGAACTCAGCTAATGGAATGCAGCTAACTCTCACGTGAGCGCACTTGATCAGCTCATGGCACTCTGGCAGACCCCTGACTCAAAGATATCCCTCTAGTGGTGTGGGGACTGTGCTTTGGCAAAGTGGGTGGGGTTATATCCTGTCTGTTTGGCCCTGTCCGGGGTGTCCTCGGATGGGGCCACAGTGTCTCCTGACCCCTCCTGTCTCAGCCTCCAGTATTTATGCTGCAGTAGTTTATGTGTCGGGGCGAGGGTCAGTCTGTTATATCTGGAGTATTTCTCCTGTCTTACCCGGTGTCCTGTGTGAATTTAAGTATGCTCTCTCTAATTCTCTCTTTCTCTCTTTCTTTCTTTCTCTCTCGGAGGACCTGAGCCCTAGGACCATGCCTCAGGACTACCTGGCATGATGACTCCTTGTTGTCCCCAGTCTACCTGGCCGTGCTGCTGCTCCAGTTTCAACTGTTCTGCTTGCGGCTATGGAACCCTGAACTGTTCACTGTGACTACTATTATTTGACCATGCCGGTCATTTATGAACATTTGAACATCTTGGCCATGTTCTGTTATAATCTCCACCCGGCACAGCCAGAAGAGGACTGGCCACCCCTCATAGCCTGGTTCCTCTCTAGGTTTTGGCCTTTCTAGGGAGTTTTTCCGAGCCACCATGCTTCTCCACCTGCATTTGCTTGCTGTTTGGGGTTTTATGCTGGGATTCTGTACAGCACTTTGAGATATCAGCTGATGTACGAAGGGCTATATAAATAAATTTGATTTGATTTTGTGTGTGTGTGAGTGTTTACTAGTCAAACTGTAGATGATGTTGCATGGGGTCATTGTGTGTGGATGTGTGTGTGTGTTTACTGGTCAAACTGTGGATGATGTTGCGTGGGGTCAGTGTGTGGGTGTGTGTGTGTGTTTACTGGTCAAACTGTGGATGATGTTGCGTGGGGTCAGTGTGTGGGTGTGTGTGTGTGTTTACTGGTCAAACTGTGGATGATGTTGCGTGGGGTCAGTGTGTGGGTGTGTTAGCCCACCTGTCGTCTCCGATGCGGTAGAAGAACCCGTAGCCATGGTGCACCATGGGAGCAACCGCTCCCAGGACTGTGGTGTAGCCAACCAGACTGGTGGACAGGGTAAAGTTACCGCCCCCGCCACTGGAGAGAGAACACACACAAATTACAAAACACCATAAACACAAACACAAACACAAACACACACACACACACACACAAACACACCTCTTGGAATACAGTGGATCAGTGAAAAGGTCTGGCATAGGAAGTCCCTCCTCCTTGGCGATCAGGTAAAGGCCCAGGAGATGTCTGTCAAAACCTTTTCCGTTCTGTGCCTCAGCCATCAGTTTGTTGTGCTTGTTGAAGGCCAGCAGCAGGGCTTTCCTCTTAGCCTCAGCCTGGGAGACATACAGAAAGTCAGAGTGTAAGTATCCTGGTCGCCAGATTTACATGTATGGCATGACAATATATGAAGAACTAATCGTTTACTGGATACACACACTCTCACACTTACGCTGGCTGCAGGGAGGAGCATGGTATGGCACCAGTTCTGTGCCTCCAGGGTACAGGGCCTCATGGTCTCAGTCCTGCCATGGTAGAACCTTCTGGTCATCGCTGTCTCATAGCAACTACCTAACCTGGGAGGGGGGATTATCATCAATCATCAGTTATGGAGAGAATATTGGGGAGGAAGGATGGATGAAGTTGATGGATAGATGAATGTTGGGTGGATGGATGGATTAATTGGATGGATAGTGGATGCAGGGCCGGCTCCAAGCATAAGAGAATATAAGGCGTTGCTTAGGGCCCCAGGCCGCCCTCAACCTCACCCCAAATTAGAATAGTAGAATACACCAGTTACAAGGTCGAAATGAGGTTCTACACCAGCAATTTCTCTCTTGTTATGCTCTGGCAGTCAATCAATTCACCATGTCTTCTAACATTTCTTAAATTGGTAAGTTAGTCTAGCCAGCTATCTAAACTTGTAATCATGACTGAACTCCGACCAGGGTGTCTAAGGGCCCTGACCTCCAGGGGGCCCCTATTGATTTTGTTAGTCACTCACTCTATCATCATTAACATGGCATAAGTCATGGCAAAATGTGTAGAATTACAAGAAATTAGCTTTAAAACTGAAAATAATGTCTCTCCACCCTATGGCCTAGCTTAGGCCCCAACGAAATCTCGCTGAGGGCCCCCAAAAGGCTAGAACCGGCCCTGACTGGATGGATGGTATTACCTCCCATGCTGTCTGTAATAAGCCAGTTGAAGGGCCAGTTGTATGAAGGTGTCTGGGTGGAGCTTCCTCTGTTTGATGGCTGCTTTCCCAAACGAGGTGAACGCATAACACACCACCTGCAAGTCCTGAGTCTGGAGACACACACACAGGTGTCTGTCAAACCAGATATCACACAGATTAGAGTTGTGTGTGTGTGTGTGGTGGGGAGAGTAAGGGCCTGTGAGGGTGTGTTTGTGATGAACACAACACCTGCGATGGTCCAATCTGACGACCAGGGAGATGCACAGAGTCATGAATGTGTGTGTGTGTGTGTGTGTGTGTGTGTGTGTGTGTGTGTGTGTGTGTGTGTGTGTGTGTGTGTGTGTGTGTGTGTGTGTGTGTGTGTGTGTGTGTGTGTGTGTGTGTGTGTGTGTGTGTGTGTGTGTGTGTGTGTGTGTGTGTGTGTGTGTGTGCTCACAGTCTCGAAGTACTGTTGCTTGGCATGTGCAACGTCACTCCTGACTCTGTCATCCACAGTGAAGACCAACTCTTCAGGAAGAGGCATAGGCCGCACCGTCTCAGAGCCCTACATAGACACACACATCAACAAATATACTGTTGCTTGCTCACAGTGAAATTAACCTGTTTATTACCTGATACATGGCAGCATAATAGAGAGCCACCTTATCCTGTTGTTCTCAGGTGTGAGCTACGGCGTAAAATCTTCTAAATAGAACCAGAGTGTAGTTTTATGCTGAGCCGGCATGCTTATGCCCAAGCGCCCAGAGTGTCTCACACTCAGCAATACTTATGCACCCAGTTGAGCAGGCCATTAAGGCACTTCGAATTAAGGGCAAACAAGATATACAGTCACTGAAAATAAGTTCAATAGAAACAGCATTTACCTTCCACCTGCCGTCTGTAGCTTTGAGTTGCTGATCCACATAGTAACAGTGAGTTACCAGCACCATGGCATCATAGGGGGCATGCTGCAACACACACCAGCAATTACCATATATAGGAGCAGACTCACAACAAAACATCATTACACTACTGCTAACAGAGGAGCAATCATCTCTCTCTCTACAAAACAGTAACTCACGTCACAATTGGATCCGAAGGTTCCGTCGGCGAAGGAGAGGGAGTTGTAGGACTTGTCTCCCCAGCGGATGGTGGGGTCTCCTGTCAGCGCTTCCCGGGTCACCTGGAGGCAAAGGCCAAAGGTCAGATTATACCATACTAAGGATGGTATGGGTGCCTGTGGTGTGTGTGTGTGTGTGTGTGTGTACGTACTGGTGTGTAGTTCTCTGCAGTAGCGTAGGGTTTAGCATCGTCCAGTGAGACCACAAACAGACTGCTCTGGATGGTCTCTAAGATGGTCTTATTGGCTGGATCTATACCTATCAGATACTCCCTGGCCTACAGACACAGAGAGAGCGAGAGAAAGCAAGGTTTAGGGCATGGTGATGTCGATACTATACAGCCAACTTCACACACACCTTAGCCCAGCGTGTCCTCTCCTCTGAGGTGAGAGCGGCGACACCATCTCCCGCTGGCTCCCCTTCACAACACTGCTTCACATGGGTCAGCTGCCTACACATACACACACACACACACACACACACACACACACACACACACACACACACACACACACACACACACACACACACACACACACACACACACACACACACACACACACACACACACACACACACACAAAGGCACATAAATACATGCAAATATATGCAGATGCACACAAATATATCTAAATATCCACCGGCCAGAATACCTGAGCAGCTCTGGAGGGGTAAGAATGTGTCCGTCACACACTGCATCAAACGAGAAGAGACGCCCCTTACACATCACCACCACATGGGAGGGGCATGGACCCTCACTCTCTACAACACACACAGAAAAAAGATCAATACATACAGCACCAGTCAAAAGTTTGGACACACCTACTCATTCCAGGGTTTTACTTTATTTTTTACAATTTTCTACATTGTAGAATAATAGTTAAGACATTAAAACTATGAAATAACACATGTGGAATCATGCAGTAACCAAAAAGGTGTTAAAAAAATCAACCTATATTTTATATTTGAGATTCTTCAAAGTAGCCACTCCTTGCCTTGATGGCAGCTTTGCACACTCTTGGCATTCTCTAAACCAGCTTCACCTGGAATGCTTATCCAACAGTTTGGAGTTCCCACATATGCTTTTCCTTCACTCTGCGGTCCAACTGATCCCAAACCATCTCAATTGGGTTAGGTCGGGTGATTGTGGACGCCAGGTCATCTGATACAGCACTCCATCACTCTCCTTACTCAAATAGCCCTTATTTTGGGTCATTGTCCTGATGTGTTGGGTCATTGTCCTTTTGAAAAACAAATTATAGTCAAACCAGATGGGATGGCGTATCGATGCAGAATGCTGTGGTAGCCATGCTGGTTAAGTGTGCCTTGAATTCTAAATAAAGCTCTGAGTGTCACCAGCAAAGCACCCCCACACAATCACACCTCCTCCTCCATGCTTCACGGTGGAAACCCCACATGCAGAGATCATCTGTTCACCTACTCTGCATCTCACAAAGACACAAAAATCTGGACTCATCAGATCAAAGGACAGATTTCCACCGGTTTTATGTCCATTGCTCGTGTTTCTTGGCCCAAGCAAGTCTCTTCTTATTATTGGTGTCCTTTAGTAGTGCTTTCTTTGCAGCAATTCAACCATGAAGACCTGATTCAAGCAGTCTCCTCTGAACAGTTGATGTTGAGATGTGTCTGTTACTTGAACTCTGTGAAGCACTTATTTGGGCTGCATTTTCTGAGGCTGGTAACTCAAATGAACTTGTCCTCTGCAACAGAGGTAACTCTGGGTCTTCATTTCCTGTGGCGGTCCTCATGAGCCAGTTTCATCATAGCGCTTGATGGTTTTTGTGACTGCACTTGAAGAAACGTTCAACGTTCCTGAAATGTTCCAGATTGACTGACCTTCATGTCTTAAAGTAATCAATACACACATCCAAACACACATAGAAAACACACACACACACACACACACACACACACACACACACACACACACACACACACACACACACACACACACACACACACACACACACACACACACACACACACACACACACACACACACACACACACACACACACACACAAACACACCTAAATAAATAACAGAGTACTACACACAAAAACAAACCACAAACGTCATATTGCATGGCGATGTCGTGGGGGGGGTCACCTACCTGTCTTAAAGTAGTTGATGATGGTATCCTTGGTGACTCCAGGAACTTTACATGTACAGAACAGCATTCTGAACTGGTCCATATCCAACACCACATTACCAGCTTTATGAGGGTCCTGCCTCTCCCTGTCGGGGACCGCACAGTCAGAGAGTGTGTACTGAACGTGTGTGTTTAGGGACACTGTCCAACTAAATGCTTAGTTACAGGTTCCTTCTCGACAACGGAACAACAATAAGAAATCAAATATAATAATAGAAACATAAAGTAACTGGCTCAGTAGAATAGAATAAACATTTTAAACAACTATAATACAGGAAGACTATAGTTAAATAAAAACACGTGTTTGGGGGAAGGGGGGGATTGGAGGGCAAGTGTTTAAATTGTGCATTATGTCGCAATCGGAAGAGTCTGGTAGCAGTAGTTGTGATGTGTGTGTAACCTTAATACATATACACGGAGTGTACAAAACATTAGGAACACCTTCCTAATATTGTGTTACATGCCCTTTTGAACCTCAGAACAGCCTCAATTCGTTGAAGCATGGACTCTACAAGGTGTCAAAAGCGTTCCACAGGGATGCTGGCCAATGTTGACTCTCTGTTCAAAAGGCACTTAAATATTTTATCTAAGCCCATTCAACTTCTGAATGAAACACATACAAACACAATCCATGTCTCAATTATCTCACGGTTTAAAATCCTTCTTTAACCTGTCTCCTCCCCTTCATATAAACTAATTGAAGTGGATTTAACAGGTGACATCAATAAGTGATTATAGCTTTCACCTGGATTCACCTGGTCAGTCTATGTCATGAAAGAACCATGTTTTGTACACTCAATGTGAGTATCTTACGTGCGAAGCAGGTCCCAGTACTGTAGAGTGTGCCACATGCTTATGCTGGTCCTCTGTAGCTGTACTCCCTCTGTAGGGGGCCAGCAGTGCTCTAGGTAGGGTGCAGGACCTCCGAAGTTCACATTCAACTGGGAGGGGTAACGCAATTCCAGATAGGCTGCATCCAACCACCAGTCCTCCAACTGCAGGAAAACACACAGAATAAAGATGAAACAATGCAGGGAGACACCATAAAGATTCCCTTTCACAGTTGCTCAGGGTCGAGCATGGTGTGTGACCAGTTCCCACAGGTTCTAGCTGTGCAGTGTGTTGAGTGTAGAGGTCGACTGATTAATCGGAATGGCCGATTAATTAGGGCCGATTTCAAGTTTTCATAACAATCGGTAATCGGCATTTTTGGACTCCGATTACGTTGCACTCCACGAGGAGACTGCGTGGCAGGCTTAGTACCTGTTATGCGAGTGCAGCAAGGAGCCACGGTAAGGTGCATTAAACTTATCTTATTAAAAAATATATATTTTAACATAATCACTAGTTAACTACACATGGTTGATGATATTACTATTTTATCTAGCTTGTCATGCGTTGCATATAATCGATGCGGTGCGCATTCGCGAAAAAAGCACTGTCGTTGCACCAATGTGTACCTAACCATAAACATCAACACCTTTCTTAAAATCAATACACAAGTATATATTTTTAAACCTACATATTTAGTTAATATTGCCTGCTAACATTAATTTATTTTAACTAGAGAAATTGTGTCACTTCTCTTGCGTTCTGTGCAACAGAGTCAGGGTATATGCGCTGGCTCGTTGAGAACTGTAAAGACTTTCTTCCTAACAAAGACAGCCAACTTCGCCAAACGGGGGATGATTTAACAAAAGCGCATTTGTGAAAAAAGAACAATCGTTGCACGAATGTACCTAACCATAAACATCAATGCCTTTCTTAAAATCAATACACAGAAGTATATATTTTTAAACCTGCATATTTAGTTAAAAGAAATTCATGTTAGCAGGCAATATTAAACTAGGGAAATTGTGTCACCTCTTGCGTTCATTGCACGCAGAGTCAGGGTACATGCAACAGTTTGGGCTGCCTGGCTCGTTGCGAACTAATTTGCCAGAATTTGACATAATTATGAAATAGTATTGAAGGTTGTGCAATGTAACAGCAATATTTAGACTTATGGATGCCACCCGTTAGATAAAATACAGAACGGTTCCGTATTTCACTGAAAGAATAAACGTTTTGTTTTCTAAATGATAGTTTCCGGAATTGACCATATGACAGACCTAAGGCTCGTATTTCTGTGTGTTATTATATTATAATTAAGTCTATGATTTCTCTCTCTCAGAGGACCTGAGCCCTAGGACCATGCCCCAGGACTACCTGACATGATGACACCTGGCCGTGCTGCTGCTCCAGTTTCAACTGTTCTGCCTGTGATTATTATTATTTGACCATGCTGGTTATTTATGAACATTTGAACATCTTGGCCATGTTCTGTTATAATCTCCACCCGGCACAGCCAGAAGAGGACTGGCCACCCCATATAGCCTGGTTCCTCTCTAGGTTTCTTCCTAGGTTTTGGCCTTTCTAGGGAGTTTTTCTTAGCCACTGTGCTTCTACACCTGCATTGCTTGCTGTTTGGGGGTTTAGGCTGGGTTTCTGTACAGCACTTTGAGATATCAGCTGATGTACGAAGGGCTATATAAATAAATTTGACTTGATGATTTGATTTGATAGCGTAGTCTGACTGAGCGGTGGTAGCAGCAGCAGGCTCGTAAGCATTCATTCAAACAGCACTTTCCTGCGTTTACCAGCAGCTCTTTGCTGTGCTTCAAGCATTGCACTGTTTATGACTTCTAGCCTATCAACTCTCGAGATTAGGATGGCAATACTAAAGTACCTATTAGAACATCCAATAGTCAAAGGTATATGAAATACAAATGGTATAGAGAGAAATAGTCCTACAATAACTACAAACTAAAACGTCTTAATTAACTGGGAATATTGAAGACTCATGTAAAAAGCAACCACCAGCTTTCATATGTTCTCATGTTCTGAGCAAAAAACTTAAACGTTTTTTACATTGCACATATTGCACTTTTTCTTTCTTCTCCAACACTTTCTTTTTGCATTATTTAAACTAAATTAAACATGTTTCATTATTTATTTGAGAGTAAATAGATTTTATTGATGTATTATATTCAGTTAAATTAAAAGTGTTCATTCAGTATTGTTGTAATTGTCATTATTACAAATATATATATATAAATCGTCCGATTAATCGGTATCGGCTTTTTTCGGTCCTCCAATAATCAGTATCGGTGTTGAAAAATCATAATCGGTCGACCTCTAGTTGAGTGTGTGTACCCAGTTCCTGCGTGTCCTGGCTCTCTGCAGTAGTTTTTGGTGCAGGTCTTTGCCGATGCCCTCTCCAAACCTCTTCACTACGGCTACAGTCACCTGGTACTCCTCCTCTGTAGCAAACGGCCGCACTGGAAAATACACACAGACATTTCAGTAACTAGACACATTTTCATCCAGGGTCCATGCTAATGGCGCTTCTCTGTCTCACATGCAGCTGGCATCTCACCTGCATCCAGGTACTTGGCGAGGCTCCCCTCTAGAGACGGTACAGGGAGAGGAGGCAGGCTATGCTGGTACTGGAACGTGCGCTCAGTGGGGAACTCTGACACCTGGTTGGTCATGTTACCTACAGCACCAAAACACCTGGTTAGCCATGTTGCCACCTACAATACCAAAACACCTGGTTAGCCATTTTGTCCCCTACAATACCAAAACACCTGGTTAGCCATGTTGTCACCTACAATACCAAAACACCTGTTTAGCCATGTTGTCACCTACAATACAAAAACACCTGGTTAGTCATGTTGTCACCTACACCACCGAAACACCTGTTTAGCCATGTTGTCACCTACAATACCAAAACACCTGGTTGGTCATGTTGTCACCTACACCACCAAAACACCTGGTTAGTCATGTTGTCCCCTATAGCACCCAAAAACCTGGTTCGCCATGTTGTCACCTACACCAATCAAAACCTGGTTAGCCATGCTGTCACCTACACCACCAAAACACCTGGTTAGCCACGCTGCCACCTACACCACCAAAACACCTGGTTAGCCATGTTGTCACCTACACCACCAAAACACCTGGTTAGCCATGTTGTCACCTACACCAATCAAAACCTGGTTAGCCATGCTGTCACCTACACCACCAAAACACCTGGTTAGCCATGTTGTCACCTACACCACCAAAACACCAGGTTAGCCATGTTGTCACCTACACCACCAAAACACCTGGTTAGCCACACTGTCACCTACACCACCAAAACACCTGGTTAGCCATGTTGTCACCTACACCACCAAAACACCAGGTTAGCCATGTTGTCACCTACACCACCAAAACACCTGGTTAGCCACACTGTCACCTACACCACCAAAACACCTGGTTAGCCATGTTGTCACCTACACCACCAAAACACCTGGTTAGCCACACTGTCACCTACACCACCAAAACACCAGGTTAGCCATGTTGTCACCTACACCACCAAAACACCTGGTTAGCCACACTGTCACCTACACCACCAAAACACCTGGTTAGCCATGTTGTCACCTACACCAATCAAAACCTGGTTAGTCATGTTGTCACCTACACCACCAAAACACCTGGTTAGCCATGTTGTCACCTACAATACCAAAACACCGGGTTAGCCATGTTGTCACCTACACCACCAAAACACCTGGTTAGCCATGTTGTCACCTACACCAATCAAAACCTGGTTAGTCATGTTGTCACCTACACCACCAAAACACCTGGTTAGCCATGTTGTCACCTACAATACCAAAACACCGGGTTAGCCATGTTGTCACCTACAATAATAAAACACCTGATTAGCCATGTTGTCACCTACACCACCAAAACACCTGGTTAGTCATGTTGTCACCTACACCACCAAAACACCTGGTTAGCCATGTTGTCACCTATGCCACCAAAACACTTGGTTAGCTATGTTGTCACCTACATTACCAAAACACCTGGTTAGCCATAGACTTACTGTCCCCTAGCCTGGTAGACTCTACGAATCCAAGTGTGGACTGAACAATCCTCCACTTTCGTCTAACTTTTAGATATATATTTTTTAAATTGTGGATCTTGGACCATACTAACTTTATGGGAGAGTGGGGTAAGTTGAGACATTTTTCAAGGGAAATATAGTATTCTTTCTAAAAAAATATATATATTTCAGTATGTTGTGTATCCCTGGAAATAATCAGAATTAATGTAAACATAGCTTGTCACACAAAAAATGGTATCTTGGCACCACATACCATGGGGTAAGTTGAGCTGCAGGACAGGGTGAATTAAATGAAGCGCCTTCAAATTTCTGTACTGAATGAAGTAACACCACTACCTTATAAAACCATGTCTATCTTTATTTTCTAAACACATATTTAAAAAATATATTTTAATCACAATATTTCACAGTGGTTTAGATGGTACATTGATTCTCTATACCCCTCACACTCAACTCTGGACCTCGAAGCCAGTTCACTGCATTTTTTTCATTGCAAGATGGCGCCGACAGATGGTCACCTCGCTTCGAGTCCTTAGGAAACTATGCGGTAACTTATTCCTATTCCTTCATTCAGCTCTTTGTTAAGTGTTGCAGTCATTTCAGTCACTGTAGTAGCTGACATGTATAATGGTAAGGGAAAGGGGGATACCTTGTCAGTTGTACAACTGAATGCACACAACTGAAATGTGTCTTCCACATTTAACCTAACCCCTCTAAATCTGAGAGTCGCAGATGTCCATGTCTTCAGCGCCCGGGGAACTGCTTTGCTCAGTTAACTGCTTTGCTCAGGGGCAGAATGACAGATTTTTACCATGTCAGCTCAGGGACTCGATGCAGCAACCTTCCGTTTACTAGCCCAACACTCTAACCACTAGGCTACCTGCCGTAGTGTTCAGTCATTCGCATACATAGACACACTGGCATGTCGTTGGTAAAAATTGAAAAAAGTAAGGGGCCTAGACGGCTACCCTGGAGAATCCCTGATTCTACCTGGATTATGTTGGAGAGGACTGCACCCTCGGTGTTCGACTATCCACATTACAGCAGGGGGTGTAAAGCCATAACACATACGTTTTTCCAGAAGCTGCACATACGTCAAAAGCTGCACTAAAGTCTAACAAAACAGTCCCCAGAAACTTTTCATCATAAATGTATCACAGCCAATCATCAGTCATGTGTGCAAGTGCTGTGCTTCCCAATAAGCATGCTGAAAGTCTGTTGTCAATTTGTTTACTGCAAAACAGCCTTGTATCTAGTCAAAGACTGTAAAAAAAGCCTGTCCCTTTAAGAACAGTGATGACATCACAGCTATCACAAGCTGGCAGAGTGTTTAGTTCATTACCAAGTGCAGCTGGCAACCTACTGCTGTGAACACAAATCTCAGTTTTGGACATTATTTTCTTTCTGGACAATTTATTAATCACTGTGTGTGAAAACCAAAACTGGTAGTAATGTATATGTTTTCCCCTTGTTTTACTGACGAAGTTGTCAATAGTTAAAGAATATTTTTGTAATTTTTAAAGCATTATGGGTCTCGTTTTTATGCTAGCTATCTAACATTTTTAGCTACATTTTGTTAGCTGGTTAGTCTGATGTTGCTAGCCACTTGTATTTTCGTTTCAGTCATTGGTTTAGTTAGTATAACAGATGAGAGCTGTATATCTTGTTTGTTATTGCTAAATTAATGTACTGTAATGAAACAGCAGGGAGCAGTTCTCGAACCCTCGACCTTCTAGACCGAGGTCAGGTGCGCTATCGACTGTGCCGCAAAAGCATGCTCGTGCGGCAGGGTCAATTTCCGCGCTTATAAACCCAGGGTCGTTACAGTACATTATCTTAGTATTCATATTTGTTATTTCCAGATCACATCTTGTTTGGATAAATGGACAATTAATTGGATAATACCAGCTGAGTGACATAGCACAGAATTGCAAACATTGTTAATCTCCAATCAACATTAAAGAACCCTAAACTGAGGAACTGTCTTTCTCACCGTTTCTCTAATAAGAGTACAATCTCCATAACACTAACCTACTCAATCAATGTATACCTTCCAGAGGCATCAACCTCTAATTCGAAAACAAAAAAATCTCCAAAAGTTTACTAAGGGTTGGTAACAGGCTGATTGGTCAGCTATTTGAGCCAGTAAAGGGGGCTTTCGTATTCTTGGGAAGCAGAATGACTTTTGCTTCCCCTCCAGGCTTGAGGGCACACTTTCTAGTAGGCTTAGATTGAAGATATGACAAATAGGAGTGGCAATATCATCCGCTATTATCCTCAGTAATTTTCAATCCAAGTTGTCAGAACCAACAATAATTCGTTCCTCTTCCACATTCGCTTTGTGGAATTCAAAATTACAATGCTTGTCTGCGTTTGTTGTTGGCATGTCATGCCTAAGTTTGCTAATATTGCCAATTTAAAAAATAATAAAATAGTTGGCAGTATCAGAGGGTTCATCTGATTCGATTAATTATGGAGCCGAGTTTGCATTTTTATAGAACAACCTTTAAAATGATTTACTTTGATTTAGATACAAGCATCATGAAACCTCCCAAAAAATGAATGACTTGATGAAATTCCCGTTTTTTGGACCTAACGTTAATAACTTCCTTACAACTTTTCCATATTTCGCCAAATTATAAATGTTGTTTATGGTTTCCTAGAAAAAAGGGTGGCTCAACCTACCCCTTTGGCTCAATGTACCCCAATCTCCCCTACTACAGTAGTCATTATCTACAAAGATAGTTGTAGAATTTGTAGCTGGGCAATTCCATTGTAACGGAATTACTCTGAGACTCAGGTTTTTCACTTTAAAATGTATGCCAAACAAAACCCATTGATTTCAAAGTTTAACAAACCATACAACCAAATCGGAGTATCAGAGTAATTCCACATAAACATGAAAATTGCCCAGCGAGCTAGACTCGCAGGCCAGATGCAACTTTTATTATTCGAGATCAAATTCCATCTTTTGCGAGGCGGCGCAGCCTTGTACCAATCGTATTAATAAGCACGTTTATAGCACAATTGCTCAGCAATTGATTACCATATGAATTCTGGCTACATAACCATATGATCAAACATAGTTAGTTAGCAAGTCAGTTCTACTTAATGCAGAAACAAGTGCACTAGCTTGCTATAAAATAGTTGGCCCCTTGCATTGTTTTCACGGCTCGAATGTAGGTCCGTTTCAGTTTTCAGTCCGATCGAAGCAGCTTAATCCCACAAACACGACAAGCAAACTCACCGTAGTATTTTGCGATATTCTGCAAATTCCGATATGTGAAAAGTTGTTTTCGCTCGTCCATTCAAAAATAAAAATAATGTTGCGGCTATTTTCTAGACTAGACTAGAGGAAGGCGCTTGCGGTAGTTTGTGTTGTTGCTCCGCTCGTGGGGTATGCAGCGCTTCTCATCACCTTTCACCCAGTAAGAGGTCAAGGCTAGAAAGGCTTCAGCTTTTGTCAAAAGTGTATTTATTTTGGCATTTGAGCTAACTCTGACCTTTTTCCAAATATTAACCTAATTCTCCTAACGTGCTACGTTAATTATCCTAACATGCTGTGTAAATTCTCCTAACCTGCTACGAAAAGTCAAATTTGACAAAAGCTCTATACTGTCTAGTCAACCCTAGTTAGCGGACTGCCAACACCCGGAAGAGAGAAGTGGTGATATTATTACACGTGACTTGGCTTTTCATTCTTCATGATATCTATTGTGAGACTACTAAAACACACTACTCTTAAAATAGTTGTTTGTTCTTTACACGAGGCCAGATGTGCATGCATTCTTGTACGGTTGCACTTTTAGATGGTGCATTGTCAGCATTAGATCCTGGTGCATTACCTGCCATTACAGTGTATATGAAACATCACAAACTGTGAACAGTGATGATCACGGCACCATACAGATGACAGAAACAGCATCATTTTAAGGCTGCGTTACACATTTAATGAGCAATGGGTTGTATCGTAACTGTGTATTAGTACAATTTTTAAAATAATAATAATACGTATATATATATCTCAAAACAAGTACATAAAAGCTTCATAATTCATAGAGGTCACGTTAACTGACTGATATTATCTCATAGAATACAACATATTAGATCTCCTAAACCAACATTTCTGTGTATATCCCAAAACCCCATTCTTTCACGATTAGAAATTGCCAACAAAGCAAAGACAGAAAATGCGAACTAATTTATGTTTTTGAGGACTGGCTAGCTAGCTGGCTAGCTCTATATGCCACTGGATTTCCAACATTTGAAGCTTTGAAAATAGAATTTTAATTATGAAGTCTAAAACAAAAATTTACCTGTTAGCTAGGCAGGTTGTTGTATTTTAAAGCTTAAAGCCAGACTCAGCAAGTCTCATTTACATAATTTGTGATTACGAAGTGAGTTCATAAATACATTTTGACTATCTACACCGATTTTTAGAGCACTCTCGTTTGAGTGTGCCAGAGCGGAGAATAACTGATGAATTTACAAACGCACGACACCCACAATATGACAGGTGTCAGTAAAGGTTGGCAAAAAAAAAAACAATAAAATTGTTGCTAGCAGCACAGTTAGTCACTCATGTTGCAATTGTGGTGGGAATGAGGTGTCTGAAGTCAGGGCTATCCAGAGCATTTCATATGCAGCGGCTGTTAAAAGGTTTGAGGGTTCGAATGGTGCTCCTGAAGAGTCCATATGGTGGTGGATAGGCCTTCAATGAAGGCTGCAGGGGTTTCCTTTCAAATCAAATGTTTGATTTTATTTGAAAGCAGGGATTGCTTTTTAGCAGCAGGACCAAGATATGTTAAAGGTTAAGAAGGTGGACTTTGTGGCCTTTATAGCCAATGTTGATTAATGGCACAGCCGAGGTGGAGAGGAAGTCCTGGAAAATAGATATCACTGTCATTGCGGTGGAGACTTCGTGTGGGGGAGTTGCATGGAGTATTGTCACAAGCCTTACTTCCCTCTCAGGTCATCGAGCCTGAGAAGGGAGATATTCAGATTCGAAGGAAGGCATTTTGGTTTTGTCAAAGTTTTTTTATTGTTTTATTTTGGTGTGGGTTAAGTTAGTTTTTCCTATCACGTATGGGTAGTATTTTTACCTTGTCCAGTTGGTGGCAGTAATACACCTATTTGGGTTGTAGTCTGCCATAAAACCCACAGAAGAATAAGAAGAATTTACAGTCACCAAACACCATACCCAAACAAGTCAAACTGTTTGCGATAGTTTGACTATGATTGGTGCTAAAACAATTGTAATTGTTTCATTATTAACCACAATCTATTTAAAAATGCATTGGTTTGTTATGAAAAAGAATGCTGTTTGCATTTAAAGTATAACTTTTTAATATATATAAACAAAGTGCATATAAATCTAACCATTCAAAACGAATACAATCTTAACAGCATAATAGAATATTGCACCATATCAAAGAAAAATAAATAACAATGTGTAAAACTGTAGCATCCCACTTCAAACATTAAACTGGTCCCTCTTTTCTCTCTCTTCTTTATTACCATGTTATAACCAGCAGCACACAGCATCCAAACAGCAGACGTTTGTGGCACTACTGCTGGTGCTTCTGCTCCATCTGATCCCTCTTCTTCCTGTTGCCCTGGTGTCTGAGCCAGCTGACTGCTGGGACAGTCCCTCCCTGCTGCTGAGGTTATTCTTTGAAGAATGAAGTGACATGTAACCGACCTGTAAGAAGTGGTAAGGAGTGGTTACCCTTGATATCCAGCAGTCAGTGGTAAGGCAAACTGCAGTAGCTTTTTTGACTCTTTCCCGCACTGAAGCCTGTGTGCTCTTGTACAGTTGTGGAATAAGTGATCTTGAAAGGATTTTCCTGCTTGGAATTGTGTACATTGGATTTAGATTATTGCTAGAATTTCTTAAACCTCTGTCCTCCACGGTCGAAAATGGCTGGAAATCGGTGGCAATCATTTTAGCCAATGCAATATCAAATTGGCCTTGTTTTGCTTCAGACATAGACTTTGGCATTAACTTGTCCATAGAAGACTGCGTTGCTGTGGGTCACGGAGTAGGTCTACTTGACTGAGTAATCCGCTAGTTTCTCGACGCTCCGCTACAGCTTGCGTCACAGTTGGGTGCACAGTTCGCATGTGTAGGTTATGCGTAGAACCGGCTTTAGGATATTTTGTTTTTGCAAATTCTACACTGTACTTTAACATTGTCTACATTATTAAAATGCATCCAAATGCTACTGTGCTTCTGACTCATTTTCCAGCTGTTGTTTTCACAGCTGTTCTTCCTCTCTCGCCTTGGCTGCTAAGTGTGTGACGGTGAGTGAGTTGGCTCAGCCCTCCCTCACGCATCTTGGGTTCATTGGTTGACACTGCGTGTCTGATTGACAGGAACAACCGGTGAGGCTGTTAGTCTGAGCAGACAGAATGAATGTGTGCGTGTTTAAGCATTTAGGCCTATATTATTTTATTAATGTTTTCGTTCTTTGAATTAGGTATTTTTATTCATTTAAATCTTTTGATTATTTATACCTTATTTTATTTTTATATTTTTACAAATAGATACGGCTCTTCTGATATGCGAGCCGACTCCCAACGTTCACCTACAAGACTCGGCTCGTTCGCAAAGGACCCATCACTAGCGTGCGCCATCGTGTGAAATTTGATTTTGTCCCCCCACACCAAACGCGATCACCACACGCAGGTGTGAGGTCAGACCACTCGGATTAACCCTACTCCTCTGCCAGAGTGTCCAGTGTGCTCGCTGCTGAAAGCTCTGGGATAAAAACGTTCTGAATTTACCAAAGGACAACATGTACATCACCAGGACCTGGCTTTCGGCACTTTAACACCAAATTATTTTGGGTCAACCCCGAATCTTTTGACCTGCTGCTGCAATGGTGTAAAAACTGAATGTGGCACTTAGTTCATAGAGCTGTGGTTATGTGAGACTTCCGAAGTCACCCAACAGTTATAATCAGGGGTGTAGTGCTGCCAGCGGTGCTCAGCGGAGTGATGCTCCACCACTTCTCAGAATGGTGCTATGTATCGAAAGATCACTTAATGATTCATTAGTATTCTACATAACACATTGAATATAATAGCATGATAATGTCAGGCTACTGACATACCAAAACACCATGTCATTTCTTAAGACAATTTAGAAGGACTGTGCTGGTTATTTTTATTCCATCTGTTCTAAAATGTGATTAGTTCGGCTGGTTAGCCACCCTTACTTATGTAACAGTGTAATTCAATTGTTAAATTCCTGCATAAAAATGGGTATTATGCCACCTCCTGGTGGATTAGTGTGTTTACATTGTCTAATACAGGTATGGGATTCTAAGTAAAACACGGCAGATTTATGGAGAATTGCTGTGGTTGAGTTGAAAATGGAATGGTCCCGGGATAGAAATGTATCAAATTGACATTGCATAATAAAATCTACCTTTTACATCGTACATGAGCAATTTATGTTATTAGTAACTAGTGTTGTTGGTTTGGCGTCAAATAAGCCACTCTATATGTTATTTGCCATATGGGTTTTATGCTAGCTAAAGTTCCATACTTGAAGTTAGCAACTAATTCGAAAAGCATCTTCTTTAGGAGTGCTATTTATATCCCGTAGATTACCCATCATTCATCCATACTGTGTGTGTCCCATGATTGCAGGTAATTTATGACAAATGTATAAATTATATGTTTTATAAATGTATGAGCACCAGCTAGCAGCGCAATAGCCTGGTTTTGTTAGTTTTGGAAAATATGTGGTACATTCAAGGTGTATGATATTTCCTTGCCACAAGAGTGTGACGTTGAGTAATTTCAGGTTCAGTTGATATATTTTGAATACTAAAATGGTTAGTTCATTCTGATGTTGTGAATATGAGATTACACATGGAAACAATATTTTTATTATAGTAAATGGGTGATTATTCAACTTCGGCACTTTGGCCGTGCAAACTTTCATAAATTAAAACTTATTCAAACACCATTTTACCAGTATTGTAGTTGTCTTTGATTTGTCTAGAAACTATATCTGATAATGACTGCGATCGTACTATTCAGGAATTTATGTATTTTTGTCATTTTCCCCAGACAGCCATAGACAAATGTAATTTCCATCAACGTCATTAAACATCCATTTTCGTTGTAAATTAAATCATACAATTGATTCATAACGGATTTCTTATACATTTGTACATGAACTTGTATTGAATATTATTTCAAGTGATTGTTTTCCTGATATTAATGATTCAACACGACGCCTGAATGTTTAAACTTGCCTTGGTGACAGCTGAAAACATTTATTTATCACGAAAAATAAGATATTTGCACCCAACCTTTTTGTGAGATTATAATAACCACCATATGATTTCCATATCTAAAACAAATGAATGTAAATTATACATAATATACTCATTTACCTCAAAATATGGGTTGTGATGGAAATGACATCTATGTTTAAAATAATGTATGAAAACAATATTTTATTGCAAACATTTTGAACAACCATTGTTAAACATTTCAGACCTATACTGGGTTGTAGGCCCATCACTCAAGGCGTACAGCAGTAGCTGATGGGCAGAGATCAAGGAAGTAGGCCAGTGTTTTGAGAGATGGGCTCAGATAACAGAGGGATCATGCCGCATAGAAGAGCTCAGTGAGCAAAGTGAAACTGTATAATTTGTGGTATATCCAACACAGGTGTGGAGGGTCACCTGCTTGTGAGAATCACCAAAGTGAACTGCCTGGATTTCACTGGTGGATTTACACAGGTAGTTCTCTGCAAAGTCAATATGCACAATGATCTCCTCTTTCCCCAGATTCTCTTAACTCTCTGTTTGGAGTATTGGTGCTGAATGTTGTACACGTGTTTCCCCAGCTTCTCTTTCATCCTTTGGAGAAGTCATCCAGTAGAATCTGCAGTGTGCCACATACCTTTTCTTTTACTGTCAAATGTAATGTTTCCCTCTTTGTTTTTCTTCTCTCTCTTCAGCTTTGTTTTACCACTCAAACCACCATATCTGCTCGCCAGCATCAAAGTCAGATGTTTTAAGCTCTTTTGCTTGGCGAAGGGAGCACTCTGTGTACATGCACTCTTTCTTCAGGTTCTCACAGCACAAAGACTCAAACTTTCTCAGTGTTGCTGCAGCTGATCACTTTGTGATGCTGTAGTTTGTCCGCCATGAACTGGAGGTTGGCTTGGGTTTTGCAGGGACATGTGTCACGTTCTGACCTTTATTTCCTGTGTTTTGAATTTAGTTAGTATGGTGAGGGCGTGAGTTGGGTGGGCAGTCTATGTTTGTTTTTCTATGTTTTGGGTATTTCTATGTTTCGGCCTAGTATGGTTCTCAATCAGAGGCAGGTGTCATTAGTTGTCTTTGATTGAGAATCATACTTAGGTAGCCTGGGTTTCACTGTGTGTTTGTGGGTGATTGTTCCTGTCTCTGCACCAGATAGGACTGTTTTGAGTTTTCACATTTCTTGTTTTTGTTAGTTTGTTCATGTGTAGTGATTTATTAAAGCATGAATCAAAACAACCACGCTGCGCTTTGGTCCACCTCTTGTTCAGATGAAGAAAACCATTACAACATGTGTCCCTATCCTGGACTGTTGGCTTGACAACCCAAAAAGTAGTTGCTCTGCTGTTGTCGTCATGTTCATAGAATCTAGTGATTTTCTCTTCTGTGGCAGTGCCAATTCTGTTACACTGATTTTTCCTGGAGTATTGAAGACTTGATGGCCTGTTTTCATCTGCCCTCATTGCTTTTGCTGAAAATTCAAAATCTCTGTTTGTGGCTTTGACCAGGCCATACTTTCTCAGGATGTTGCCTCTGAAACCACTTTGTCCTTGGCACTGCACATTTTATAATACTTTTGTTTTAACTCTGCAATGATGGCATTTTGAAACAATAACATCCTTCTCAAGTTCTTTAGAGTTCCCTTCATTTGCTGTATTGTCTTTGGGGAATCTTGTCTCTTCATTTTGTTCATCAGTCAATCATACCTTTTTTTGTATTTCTCAGCTTTCTGTAAAGCATTATCAAGTTTGACATTTGTCATACTAAGATCTTTGTATGCTTTTGACCGACCTCTTCCAACTTTTTTCCTTCCAGCAAGTATTCGACTTCTCATTCATGTTGCAGACAATGAGGAAGGGGTATCAGGGTGTGCATCAGGGCAGGTAAGTTAGGGGCAGGTATGTTAGCCTCATGTTCTGGCTGCAAGTTGTCGTGGAAATTTCCTGTATTACCAAATCATGAGAGAGCAAACCACACACAAGTCAGAGTTATCATAAAGTCCATCTTTAATTATATAAGCTTCATCACAACCCTGTGACCCTCAGATCATTTCAGTGTCTACAAATTAATTATCTGAAAGTGCTTACATATTGGCAACTGAGGTCCTTTATAGCAAAGACACACATAGCCAGACAGCATAAACTAAGTTCCTATCTCATTCTTGGTACCACTTAGAACCAAAAACATTACCTCATCCAATGGCATATATCAAATACACCCCCTCCTGGACAAGATCAGAAAAGACAGTGAGCCTCTTAGGTCGTATACTAAATCAAGATAAGGGCAACCTCAGAGGGGACATGTAAATAGTTAGACACATTCCCATAAGAAGACAGGCCTGACCTCTTCCCTCTCTGGGGCCCAATGTGACTAAGCCCTAGCAGAGAAGGGATAACTGCAAACTGCAAACAGTATTATCCAAAAGAAGACATTCTAATGACAAATATCTCACATAAGCATTATTATATAAATACAACATCTTATTTATCAATGTTAGCTAACTAATTCTGCTACTACAAAGACATCTGGTGACTGAGGTGGTGTGTTGCCTGATAGGTAGGTCTCATGTTCTGGCTGCAGGTCATCTGGTGACTGAGGTGGTGTGTTGCCTGATAGGTAGGTCTCATGTTCTGGCTGCAGGTCATCTGGTGACTGAGGTGGTGTGTTGCCTGATAGGTAGATCTCATGTTCTGGCTGCAGGTCATCTGGTGACTGAGGTGGTGTGTTGCCTGATAGGTAGGTCTCATGTTCTGGCTGCAGGTCATCTGGTGACTGAGGTGGTGTGTTGCCTGATAGGTAGGTCTCATGTTCTGGCTGCAGGTCATCTGGTGACTGAGGTGGTGTGTTGCCTGATAGGTAGGTCTCATGTTCTGGCTGCAGGTCATCTGGTGACTGAGGTGGTGTGTTGCCTGATAGGTTGGTCTCATGTTCTGGCTGCAGGTCATCTGGTGACTGAGGTGGTGTGTTGCCTGATAGGTAGGTCTCATGTTCTGGCTGCAGGTCATCTGGTGACTGAGGTGGTGTGTTGCCTGATAGGTAGGTCTCATGTTCTGGCTGCAGGTCATCTGGTGACTGAGGTGGTGTGTTGCCTGATAGGTAGGTCTCATGTTCTGGCTGCAGGTCATCTGGTGACTGAGGTGGTGTGTTGCCTGATAGGTAGGTCTCATGTTCTGGCTGCAGGTCATCTGGTGACTGAGGTGGTGTGTTGCCTGATAGGTAGGTCTCATGTTCTGGCTGCAGGTCATCTGGTGACTGAGGTGGTGTGTTGCCTGATAGGTAGGTCTCATGTTCTGGCTGCAGGTCATCTGGTGACTGAGGTGGTGTGTTGCCTGAGGTAGGTCTCAGGTGCAGGTCTGACATGTTCTGGCTGCAGGTCATCTGGTGACTGAGGTGGTGTGTTGCCTGATAGGTAGGTCTCATGTTCTGGCTGCAGGTCATCTGGTGACTGAGGTGGTGTGTTGCCTGATAGGTAGGTCTCATGTTCTGGCTGCAGGTCATCTGGTGACTGAGGTGGTGTGTTGCCTGATAGGTAGGTCTCATGTTCTGGCTGCAGGTCATCTGGTGACTGAGGTGGTGTGTTGCCTGATGCAGGTCAGGTAGGTCTCATGTTCTGGCTGCAGGTCATCTGGTGACTGAGGTGGTGTGTTGCCTGATAGGTAGGTCTCATGTTCTGGCTGCAGGTCATCTGGTGACTGAGGTGGTGTGTTGCCTGATAGGTAGGTCTCATGTTCTGGCTGCAGGTCATCTGGTGACTGAGGTGGTGTGTTGCCTGATAGGTAGGTCTCATGTTCTGGCTGCAGGTCATCTGGTGACTGAGGTGGTGTGTTGCCTGATAGGTAGGTCTCCATTGCAACTGTTCTCTTTAGTTTGTCTTCTATTCCGTTGGTTACATTTCCATCTCGTTTCTTTGTTCTCGCTTTGTAAGCTCAGAGATAGATTTCACTTTTCCATTCTCTTTTCTTCCAGTATCTCTCCTTGTCTTTTTGCAGATGTTCCTGGTATCGTATATGATCATTTTTGAATTTGTTTCTAAATGTCTGTGACCTCTGTGCTGTTTTATGTGGCATCTTCTAAAAATAAAGACAAATACTACTTATATTTCAACTTGTGCACACCTTGGAGCATTTTCTGGATTCAATTCATTTTAAACATGATTAAATAAGCCGAAAGTAAAAACCAATAAGATAATGGATTTCTGTCATTTCCATCACACCTAAGTTTGTGATGTAAATGACATTTCTACAGTTCCTACAGAAAATTGACAGACAGCTTAGCATGCTTTGATTAGTATTACAGCTAGCATATCATTTACACTAAATATATAAAATATATTTTTTTAATTCAAAAGTTCGACCACAAATGAAAGAAATTCTAGCCTGCTTGAAAATGACTGACAATTAAAATATTCTCTACACAAGCAATATTTACCTCGATATTTCTTCCAACTTCTGGACATCACATCTGGAACAACTGTCCACTACAGCCATGCGCTTCAGTGTCACAATATGTTTCCATGGTAACTAAATTAACATTCTCTTAACTTTATTAATGAGGAATTTGTCCTCAGTGGTGGAAATGACACTCCCCCCAACGGACAGGTATATTTTATGTAGAAAACAATATAAAGGGCATACTCTCAATAAATATTGATAGATTTGATTTAATTTACTCTTTCTGTAGTACATAACATTATATAATGTGTAATTATTAATGTTTTCTCATAGAAAAACAGACTTAAGTCTGTTAAGGGCAAAAAAGTGAAATGAAGGTATAAAATGCATCTGAAAAGTAGCTAAAATATTTGATAGAGAGGTGTTTAAAAAAGTATGGGGTGATTCCAGTGTGAACTTAACATACAAGTATTTGTTTTATTTTTGATCAAATCCCCCAAATTGACCCGAGGACATGTAAGTGCCCTGCAGAATCACCCAAATTATGAATTAATAAAGTTGTTAAATCCACTGTATGATCCCAATGACTTTGATAGACATTTCAATTGTTCTTTTGTTAGTATATTATACAGCAGATTTATGGAGAATTGCTGTGGGAGTGCTATTTATATCCTGTCACTACTCCTCATTCATCCATACTGTGTGTCCCATGTTTGTAGTTTTGGAAATAAATTAACTATCCATACATTACTCTTTCCTGTGTTGACTCACTGACTTTAGGGACGGGACCAGGAAAGTCACACTTACATCATTCAAGAAGATTGAAATGTATATTCCCATGAAAGTAATTGGGATCAAATGGTTGGGATGCAGCATGGACGTTTGACCTGTAAAACGTGAAGAATTGTCATTCATGATTAACAGTGATGATTGCATCATTTATAATAAGGAAGACCTAATTTGGTGTTTTATGAATTCAAAAATATATTATTTTCCTTTAGTCACTTACAGTATTTATAGGAATAGGCATTCATGAAATTTGGATGATGCAGTGTCTGTATATTCTAAAATGATTTTATACAAATAGGTTTTATGTCGGTACCAAATTAAGAAATTATGGCTTAATAATAAAAATGCTGTCCTGTAAGCTACCTACAATAATGGCACTATCCCACTGGTTGAATTGCTGCGAAGTAAATTGAAATACATTTGCCAAATTATATAACTAATCCTCTCTCTATAAATAAATTAAATCATTAAATACTACATAATTTAGCCGCAAGGATCAATAGCTTATTTTTTTAAATGCTGTAGATTGTTTTGTCACATTATGAGCTCATAGGCCTAGTCTACTGTCGGAAATCCAGTAATTGGGCAGTCAACTCAGCAAATATAAAATTGTTGACTTGTGGCTGTCAATGAACAGCAGGCAACAGCAGTCATCTGGAACAGCAGTCATCTGGATGGCGTTGAACTCAGATTGGAACAGAGGGAAGCTCCAGAGGAGACTGCTCTTTCTCAAGGAGCTGGGCAAGGCATTGGTAAGACATCAAATCAAGAGGAGGCAACATATCACAAGGATGAGGAGGATTCAGGAGGAGGATGCTGATGCCCCATCCGCCCGACCCACAGAACTTCAATACCAGACGTAAGTTTGGGTGATATTGTTGCATTTGTGTGTGTGTGCCTGACTCTCCTATCTTGGCCTGCTGTAACCAAATATGTGAGTGAGTGAGATTAGTTAGTAAAATTCCTGAACTAAGTGTTTTCATCCTTCTAGATTGCAGCCAGTAGCAACAAGAAGTGCTGCGATGTGTGTATGGACCCAAAAAGGACAGGAAAACACAGTATACATGCATCAAGTGCAAGAAATACATTTGCAACACACAGTAAAACTCTGTGGTGCGTAGACCGGCCTTAATTTGTGTTCAATGGGACTCATATATAATATAAAATCTGTCTTTCTAATTTGTTCAGTTCAAAACAATAAGCACCAATAGACAGAAACCTTAATTCATTTATTTGTTCAAGATAAACATCATTGATTGGTGGAGCTAGCATGTTGGAGTGAACGGCTGTGTATGAGAGGCTCCTGCAACCTTTTTACGTAAGAATATAACTTTGTTCTTTACTGACTTGCTGACAGTTAAATAAAGGTGAAAAAAATACTAAAACTCATCGGAGGCCTCCTCCCCACCAAACAACGAGACAGAATTGGCAGAAGGCTCAGGTAACAACGTGACACTTTCAGAACTTCCCAGGGCTCTGGGAGAACTACATGTTGCTTTAGCTGAGGATCTTAAGGCCACTATTGCTGAACTGGACACCAAAATTGAGAGCATCATTCGATCAGTTGCTTCGCAGGGCCAGAGTATTGTGGACCTTGAGAAGGCTTCTGAATTCAACGCTGGTAGGATCGACGAGTTGGAGAAGCTATGCACGTCCTTGCAGGAGAGTGTGCAGAGGCTTTCTGTGAAAGTGGTTGACCTAGAGGGCCGATCCAGACGTCATAACCTTCTCGTTGTTGGTCTGGCAGAGGGGGTAGAGGCTGGCTCTCGCCCCACTGACTTATTCGCCAAGCTATTGAGGGATACAATGGGATCGGATGTTTTGGCTTCAGATCTGCAGCTGGACCGTGCACATCACGCTCTTGTCCCCATGCCTGGACCGGGCCAACGTCCCCGCCCGGTAATCATCTGTCACAGTTTCAAGACCAAAGATCTTATTCTGTGTGAGGCTCGAATGAGGGGTAACCTGTTACATAAAGGACATCCCTTCGGTGTCTATGAGGATTATGCGCCCTATGTGGCAAAGCATCGCACCGGCTACAGAGATATCATGACCAAACTCTACAAACTCCATCTTCGCCCAGCCTTGTTCTTCCCTGCCAGACTCAGAATTACCCCTCCCTCTGGTGAGAAGATTTGTCTCTCCTCGGTTTTGGACGCAGAGAAGTTTATCCGGGAATATACACCAATACCCCGTATGGGTTAGAGCACCTCGTGTGTTAGAGTCTGCTCATGGACTCGAATCCATACTATGCGATAAAGGGTGAAACCTTTATTAAACTGTCTCAGTAAGGGCTGCCAACTGAAATGTTATTGTCGCTCCCGGGCATGTAAGACGCTGAGCCGGCCAATGGGGTGCGGTCAGAGCTTTCATTTCACTTTAATTTCACTTTCTTTCCGGCTGGACGACTGACCTGTCGTTGGAGTTTAGAGCGATTTCTGTTTGAGTGGCTTTGCAGGTTTGATCATTGACACTTTCGGATAGATATGCTTATATTCCCCCCTTTTTGTTTTGTTCCGTTATTTATTTCTCATTCTTATTATCATACCATTTATTTGCTGTTTGCAGGGAACTGGTGGTGATGGATGGGGCGAGGCAGATGGGGTGGCATCAGACACCTGGATATCATGTTGGTGTTTTGTGCCATTCTGCCTCTGTCATAGCCGTGGGCCGCTCTCCCCATTAGGTTCCCACCAGCCTTCTGTGGTGTTTGTGTATATGTGTGTCGTTGTGTGTACATATAATTATCATTTGTACTTGTTTTTTTTCTCTTAGAATAGTATTATTATTATGTATGTGTATTATTATTTTGGGGTATACATGTTTGTGTAGATATGTATGTGTGTACATTTCGTGTGTGTGTGTGTGTATATATATCTATATATTTTTTTTCTCCCAAAAATAAATCAATTTGATTGGCGGGTACATTTAATTTAGAAAAATCCTTGTTCCGATCTCCCAACCCACAATATGTAAATGTACTGCTGTCTATATCGGTTGCTGGTGGTTTATGTTTAGACCGGCATTGCTTAGCTATATAACCTTGCGCTGTTATAGCTTGCTTATCTCAGGGATCGACACAGGATGATACTTAAGTGTGCAATATGTTTATGCTGCAACTTATTCTGTTTTGGTTTATTAGATGCTAAATGAACCCTTTCTACATAAAACAACTATTGCGGATAAAGAGGGCCGTTATGTGATCGTAATAGGAGAGATCCACTCTACTTCGGCTTGAATCCCGCTAACGGGATCGATATGACAAGTGAAAGTGCAGGGCGCCAAATTCAAAACAGAAATTTCAAAATTAAAATTCCTCAAACATAGGATTATTTTACAACATTTTAAAGATAAACGTGTTGTTAATCCCACCACAGTGTACCTTTTCAAAAAGGCTTTACAGTGAAAGCACAACATATGATTATGTTAGGTCAGAGCCTAGTCACAAAAACACACACAGCCATTTTCCAGCCAAAGAGAGGAGTCAATAAAAGCAGAAATAGAGATCAAATTAATCACTAACCTTTGATGATCTTCATCAGATGACACACATAGGAATTCATGTTACACAATACATGTATGTTTTGTTTGATAAAGTTCATATTTACATACAAAACTCTGAGTTTGGCGAGTTGTTTAGTAGTTCCAAAACATCCAGTGATTTTGCAGAGAGCCACTTCAATTCACAGAAATACTCATAATAAACATTGATAAAAGATACAACTATCATGCATGAATTATAGATACACTTTTTTTAACGGAAAAAGCAAACCATGCAATAATCTGAGTACGGCGCTCAGACAACAAATCAAGCCATACAGATATCCGCCATGTTGGAGTCAACAGAAGTCAGAAATAGTGTTCTAGATATTCACTTACCTTTGATGATCTTTATCAGAATGCACTCCCAGGAATCCCAGTTCCACAATAAATGTTTGATTTGTTCGATAAAGTACATCATTTATGTCCAAATACCCCTTTTTGTTCGCGCGTTTAGTGTGAATACCTATATAAAAAAAATCGAATTTATTTGATATTTGGAGGATCTCTAACCCAACGGGAAGGGAATATTCCTTTTACTCTCATATTCACAATGTTTATACCCGAATTGACTACTTTTTGGTTGATACGAAATTACTCCCTTATACCTGTAATGTGAGGTATCATGACATTATAATCTCTGACCACAGTCCACTCACCTTCTCCCTGAGATTGGGTGACATCGTATCAAACGAGAGGGTCTGGAGGTTGAATCCTCAGCTCCTCACAGAACCAACATTCTGTGAACATCTTAAATACCAAATTATATTTTTCTTTGATACCAATGACAACACAGAGACTTCCCCAGCATTATTGTGGGAAACACTGAAGGCTTATCTGAGAGGCTGTATAATTTCCCTTCAGGCTGCCAGGAGTAGGCAAAACAGACAAACATTTGTAGAATTGGAGGGACAAATTCACTTAGTGGATAGGGAAAATCCATCTATGGAGAAACATTTTTCAAAATTACCTCTTTAAAATTGGAATATAATCAAATTATCTCAGCTAAAATGGATAAATCTTTTCTCTATGCCAATCAAAAATATTTTGAGTTTGGTGACAAACCACACAAATTACTCGCCAGACAACTTCGAAATACTGAGTGGCCGAATGATTCACAAAGTTAAATCTGCACCTGGGGAATTACTCTCTTCCCCTAAAGACATCTATGACAGATTCCGTCAGTTTTACGAGACTCTATATACACATCTAAAGCAGATTCTAACCCCTTAATTATGCAACACTTTTTGGAGGACTAATCTCCCTGCCCTGAACCAGGAAGATTCCAACTTCCTGAATAGGGAAATATCTCTTGGAGAAATACGAGAAACAATTAAATCTCTAAAGAGTGGCAAGACCTCGGGCCCAGATGGATACCCTGGTGAATTCTATAAAACATTCGGCAACATGCACTCTCCCTATCTACACAAAATGTTGGTTTAGGCCAATGAGGATGGGGCTCTCCCACCTACTTTGGATGAGGCGTTCATTACAGTTATACATAAGAAGGGTAATATAGACCAATATCTCTCCTTAATACAGACCAAAATATTTTAGCTAAAACTCTGGCTAACAGGCTTAGCACTTTATTGGGCAAATTGGTCCATTCGGACCAGACCGGCTTTATCCCTAACAGAAAATCATTCTTCAATCTCAGGCGCCTCTTCAACATTATGTATGCTCAGAGGTTACCCAACGTGGACCTTGCCGTTATATCTCTTGATGCCGAAAAGGCCTTTGACCAAGTTGAGTGGTCCCATCTATTCAAGGTCCAACAGAAATGTAATATTGGAGATGTGTCCATAAATTGGATCCAGCTTTTATATAGGAACCCCTGTGCAAGAATACTCATTAACCAATCATTGTCGCCCCGATTTAACCTTTATAGAGGGACAATGCAGGGTTGTGCGCTGTCGCCTCTGCTCTTTGTTCTAATTATTGAACCTCTCGCTCAGGCGATCAGATCTCACGCAGCAGTACATGGCTATAATACTAAATAAACTCTAAATAAGATTTCTCCATACGCAGATTACATTCTCCTCTATGTAACAGAACCCCGATCTAGTATTCCAGCTATTCTTGATTTGATTCATTTGTTTGGTACCTTCTCAGGATACAGAATAAATTGGAACAAGAGCGAATTAATGCCCATACGGTTGCAAAACACTTCTTGGCTAGAACTTCTTCCATTTAAGTTCTCTTCAGAAAAATATACCTTCCTAGGAATTGTAGTTACCAAACGATACTCCTCACTATTTAAAGAGAATTTCCCCTCTCTGATGCAAAATCTTAAGGCAAACATACAATTTCAGAGAACTCTCCCAATTTCTCTGCTCAGAAGAATTAATTCCATTAAAATGGTCTTCCGCCCACACCTGCTCTACATATTCCAGAACATCCCAGTATTCATACCTAAATCCTTTCATAAACAACTGGACTCAATTATCATTCCATTCATCTGGGATTATAAAACACACAGGATAGGTAAAAAAACACCTCTGTAAATCCAAGATGGAAGGAGGATTGTCTCTCCCAAATGTTATATTTTACTATTGGGTCACTAACCTCCATGCTGTTACGTTTTGTCTGGATGATGCACTTCCGTCCTCCAGTTGGCTTAGTATGGAGCGTGAGGATTGCCACCCCTTCTCTATTTGTTCTGTGATTTTGTCACCTGTCAATTTGGAGATGTCACTTTATAAACTCCCCTTTTCAGGACTCTGTCTTTCAAAGATAATTCATAAAAATCCAAATAACTTCACAGATCTTCATTGTAAAGGGTTTCCCACTGTTTCCCATGCTTGTTCAATGAACCATAAACAATTAATGAACAGGCACTTGTGGAACGGTCGTTAAGACACTAACAGCTTACAGACAGTAGGTAATTAAGGTCACAGTTATGAAAACTTATGACACTAAAAAGAGGCCTTTCTACTGACTCTGAAAATCACCAAAAGAAAGATGCCCAGGGTCCCTGCTCATCTGCGTGAAAGTCCATTAGGCATGCTGCAAGGAGGCATGAGGACTGCAGATGTGGCCAGGGCAATACATTGCAATATCTGTACCGTGAGACGCCTAAGACTACAGGGAGACATGATGGACAGCAGATCGTCCTCGCAGTGGCAGACCATGTGTAACAACACCTGCACAGGATCGGTACATCCGAACATCACACATGTGGGACAGTTACAGGATGGCAACAACAACTGCCCGAGTTACACCAGGAACACACAATCCCTTGTCGTAGCTGAATCAGAATTAGTTAGGTAACATAGATAAATAAGATGTTTTATTTACTTTATACTTGTCATTAGAATGTCTTCTTTTGGACTATACTGTTGGCAGTTGCATTTTCCTCTCTCTTCTCTAGGGAAAAGCCACTTGGGGCCCAGAGAGGGGAGAGGTCAGACTTGTCTTTTACATGTCTGGTAATAGGCAGAATATCAGAAAGGGAGAAGTCAGGTTTGAACATTGTCTTCATAATGAATATATCTGTGAAACCATGTGAAGGGCTCCACTATGTCTGTACTCCAGTCACTCCCTCCTTTTCCCATTGGGGGGAGGAGTATGGCAGTGTCTGGAACCATTGTATGTCCCCTCTGATGTTGAAACTTATCTTTCATAGTATATGACCTAGAGGCTCACTCCCCTCAGGGAGCTTGTCCAGGGGTGGGTTGTATTTGAGTTGGGAGTATATAGAATTTACAATTGATATATGCCATTGGATGAGGTAATGTTTTGGTAATATGAAGTACCAAGAACGAGAAGTAGAACCTCGTCTAAGAGACCAAACTGAACGATAATTTATAGCTAATGCTATCTGGCTATGGGATACTCCTCTTTCAAGTAAAAGGCCCTTTGTGAAGTTCCAAAGATCTGTGGTTCGTCATTGTGAGTTGAGAGGGGTGTATCGTGGCTATAAAAGATTAAGTATTATTTTGTAAGCACTCTCAGAATTCATTTATAGACACTGAATTGATCTGAGAGTCACAGGGCTATGGTGAAGCTCATATAATTAAAGATGAAGTTTAAATAATTCTGACTGGTGTGTGGTTTGCTCTCTCATCATTCGGTAATACAGGAAAATGCCACGACACCCTCCATCAGTGCTCAGACTGTCCGCAATAGGCTGAGAGAGGCTGGATTGAGGGCTTGTAGGCCTGTTGTCGTAAGGCAGGTCCTCACCAGACATCACCGGCAACAACGTCACCTATGGGCACAAACCCACCATTGCTGGACCAGACAGGACTGGCAAAAAGTGCTCTTCACTGAGGAGTCACGGTTTTGTCTCACCAGGGGTGATGGTCGGATTCGCATTTATCATCGAAGGAATGAGCGTTACACCGAGGCTTGTACTCTGGAGCGGGATCGATTTGGAGGTGGAGGGTCCGTCGTGGTCTGGGGCGGTCCATGAGGAGGAGATGCACTGCAGTATTTAATGTAGCTATTGGCCACACCAGATACTGACTGTTACTTTTGATTTTGACCAACCCCCCTTTGTTCAGTTTATGTCTCAGTTGTTGAATCTTGTTATGTTTACACACATATTTACACATGTTAAGTTTGCTTAAAATAAACGCAGTTGGCAGTGAGGATGTTTCTTTTTTTGCTGAATTTAGTAACACTCCTATTACACACAGCACAGCCCGAATCTGGAAGCAAATTAAAGTCCATTTTGACCAATTTCATTCATGCTCCCTGTTGCCAAGAATCCCTCCTTTTTCACCTCTAACCTTGATAACACATTTGAGTGATGGGGAGAGCTAGGGATAAATGCCATAGGGGATCTATAAATAGAAGGGACCTTTGCCTCCTTTGAGTTGCTGAGTGAAATGTATAATCTTCCCAGACGTAACTTTTTCAGATACCTACAGATTAGAGACTATGTTAGAAAACATCTTCCGACATTTGTGAATGCTAAATGTTTGACAGATGCATAAAAATATGCCCCACCCCACCACCAGACAAAGCGATATCTCGTCGATATGACTCTTTTCAATCTGTTAGCACACCTTCTACAGATGCCATTAAGGCAAAATGGGATGAAGCACTACGGACTGACATTTCGGTGGCAGACTAGGAAGAGAGCTTGGAGTATATCCACACCTGCTCCATTAACTCGACATCGTCTCATATAATTCACTGTATTCCACAGATTACACTATTAACTACAGTAGGTTGTATTACAAAGAACTCCCCCGAATCCCGTTTCCCTGTAACATGGTGGAGATGTTAGTGCTAAACCGATTCCTTGGGACATGCCTACCCTAAACACCTACCCTAAACTTTGTAAATTTCAGAGTTGGTACGTCCCAAGAATCGCGGATAGCATGGACCATGATGGACACTATTTTACTTTAAGTTTTGTCCACCAACTTCAAATAGCCGTAAAAAACAATATTTGTTATTGAAAGTATATTTCAATGCAATTTAATGGTACACCGATTCCCTACACTATTCAGTTATTGTTTTCTCACAAACTGAAATTGAACAAAGAGTGTTGAGTTTTAGCAGCCAGGAAATGACAGAGTGATTTCTACATAGGCCGCTTTCCCCAGTCTGCCATTGTTCGTCGTGCTCCAGGAGGCGATGAACATGTCTCTTAGGGTCGCAGGATGGAAGAGATGGGGATGCAGTTTTCCCATCTTAACAACAGAAGCCGGTCTGGCTTTTGTTGCCAAATAGGAAAAAGTCTGCATTTTAGAATGTGATTTTGTTTTGGGCCAACATTTTTTAAAAAGTGAAAATATTGTGAAACACCATCATTCCACTATTACTGCAGGTATATGAGACATTTTATGAAATTACAATGCAAAAATTGTACATGTAGATCCTTTAAGACTCAAGTTAGCAACTTGAGCTAAAACCTAGCAAAAAAAACATAGCTTAGCAACAGGACACCAAGATCTGTGTAGAAAAAAGTTCCAAAATTTGCATAACGTTTGATTGGAGGATAACTATGAGGGTTATTGAATCAGGATCAAATCCTCTGATGTCCTCGAGCTCATGAATGATATAATGTTCATATTTGAAGATTGAAGAAATGACAGAAGTGTCAAGCAATGGAATGTTAGCTAAAAAGACTGGTACCCAGGTTAGCACACTGCCACCTAGATGTTTGAACAGATATAAACCAAAGGTTTGCGATATACTGCCAACTGCAGTTCTGGAATGTCTCATTTACGAGTATAATCCTGATGGAATTATGTGATCCTTCCTTAACCCATACCTTTTTACATTTGAGTCATTGAGCAGATGCTCTTATCCAGAGAGAGTTACAAGAGCAATTAGTGTAAAGTGCCTTGCTCAAAGTCACAGACACATTTTTCACCTACTCGGTTTGGGGAGTTGAACCAGCGACCTTTCGGTTACTGGCCCAATGCTCTTAACAGCTAGGCTACCTGCCACCCATAGGAAGTCCTCAATGACACTGCCCATGCTGAAATGGGCTTTTGGGCACTACAGTCTTCTATCTACAGTTGAAGTCGGAAGTTTACATACACCTTAGCCAAATATATTTAAACTCAGTTGTCACAATTCCTGACATTTAATCCTTGTAAAGAAATCTCTGTCTTAGGTCAGTTAGGATCACCACTTTATTTTAAAGAAGGTGAAATGTCAGAATAATAGTAGAAAGAATGATTTATTTCAGCTTTTATTTCTTTCATCCGAAGTTCAGAAGTTTACATACACTCAATTAGAATTTGTTAGCATTGTCTTTAAATTGTTTAACTTGGGTAAAACGTTTTGGGTAGCCCTCCACAAGCTTCCCACAATAAATTGGGTACATTTTTGAAAATTCCTCATGACAGAGCTGGTGCAACTGAGTCAGGTTTGTAGGCCTCCTTGCTCACACAGGCTTTTTCAGTTCTGCCCTCACATTTTCTATAGGATTGAGGTCAGGGCTTTGTGATGGCCACTCCAATACCTTGACTTTGTTGTCCTTAAGCCCTTTTTCCAAAGCACCCCCACAACATGATGTTGTCACCCCCGTGCTTCACAGTTGGGATGGTGGTCTTCGGCTTGCAAGCCTTCCCCTTTTTCCTCCAAACATGGTCATTATGGCCAAGCAGTTCTAGTTTTGTTTCATCAGACCAGAGGACATTTCTCCAAAAAGTATGATCTTTGTCCCCATGTGCAGTTGCAAACGGTAGTCTGGCTTTTTTAAATGGCGGTTTTGGAGCAGTGGCTTCTTCCTTGGTGAGCGGCCTTTCAGGTTATGTCGATATAGGACTCATTTTCCTGTGGATATAGATACTTTTGTACCTGTTTCCTCCAGCATCTTCACACGGTCCTTTTCTGTTGTTCTGGGATTGATTTGCACTTTTCGCACCAAAGTACGTTCATCTCAAGGAGACAGAACACGTCTCCTTCCTGAGAAGTATGATGGCTGTGTGGTCCCATGGTGTTTATACTTCGTACTATTGTTTGTACAGATGAACGTGGTACCTTCAGGCGTTTGGAAATTGCTCCCAAGTATGAACCAGACTTGTGGAGGTCTACAATTATTTTTCTGAGGTCTTGGCTGATTTCGTTTGATTTACCCACAATGTCAAGCAAAGAGGCAGTGAGTTTGAAGGTAGGACTTGAAATAGATCCACAGGTACACCTCCAATTGGCTCAAATGATGTCAATTAGCCTATCAGAAGCTTCTAAAGCCATGACATAATTTTCATGAATTTTCCAAGCTGTTTAAAGGCACAGTCAAATTAGTGTATGTGAACTTCTGACTTCAACTGTATCTCTATGGTATAACTCATTCTAGTGCCAGGGGACGTTTCCTGCTCTTAGTCTTGAGTCATATTCACTAGGAACGAATCAGAAGCAAACAGGCCAAAACAAGGAGGCATTACCTGAATTTGTGGAATCATGGTAGGAAGTTCAATCAATACATTTTAACACAGGAAATTCCCAATCTAGCTGTTGCACAAAATCACAGAGAATTACATGAATTAAAGTGCAAAATAAACACATTTGTTAAGCTGCATTTAAACAAATAATGTATTTCTTGTAAACATTAAGAAAACAATCAAGGGCTGCATTGTAATAATAATTTGGTGGGTGCTTATACTTGTCCTATTTCACATTGGACATGTATTTTTTGCATATCCCAACTCCCCCCGAGACAACCCTGGAGAGTAGGGTGATGGCAAAGGAGCAATTAGGGTTAAGAGGCTTGCTCAAAGGCACAGCAAAAGATTTATTGGCTCGGGGAATCAAACTAGCAACCTTTCAGTAACTGGCCTAATTCTAACTTCTAGGCTACCTGCCACATTGTTACAATGCCTTTGCATTGATCTGGACAATATTAAACGGTTATTTTTTTAGCCGGCATCTAGAAACTCTGCGCACGCGCGTGTGTGTGTGTGTGTGTGTGTGTGTGTTAGAGCTGCGCTGTGGTAGCGAGATGTAGCATCTCATGTAGGGAGGTAACCAGGTTCTGGAACAGTGTCTCTGCATCTGTCTCTGGACTGGACTTCCACGCTGAACAGGAAGCCACGATCCTGAAACAGGACAGACACCAGAAGCTTCTATCAGGCCATCCTAGAGAAGACAGATATACTAAAGAACATCTACAAATTCTACTAACTACATGAGAGACCAAATAGCTGAAGTAACTGTTCAAAATCAAATCAAAGATTACTGGTCGCGTACACAGTTTAGCAGACGTTATAGCGGGTGCAGTGATATGCTCATGTTACTAGCTCCTAACAATGCAATAAAATGTCAAACAAGCCTACAATAATCAGATAAAAATGTATTCATTTAATGAATGGTCATTGTCCATAGTCCAGGTCTTGTGTGTGGGTGTGTTAGCCCACCTGTCCTCATTGATGCGGTAGAAGAACCCGTAGCCATGGTGCACCATGGGAGCAACCGCTCCCAGGACTGTGGTGTAGCCAGCCAGACTGGTGGACAGGGTAAAGTTACCGCCGCCTCCACTGGAGAGAGAACACACACAAATTACAAAACACAAATTACAAAACACCACACACACACACACACACACACACACACACACACACACACACACACACACACACACACACACACACACACACACACCTCTTGGAATACAGTGGATCAGTGAAAAGGTCTGGCATAGGAAGTCCCTCCTCCTTGGCGATCAGGTAAAGGCCCAGGAGATGTCTGTCAAAACCTTTTCCGTTCTGTGCCTCAGCCATCAGTTTGTTATGCTTGTTGAAGGCCAGCAGCAGGGCTTTCCTCTTAGCCTCAGCCTGGGAGACATACAGAAAGTCAGAGTGTAAGTATCCTGGTCGCCAGATTTACATGTATGGCATGACAATATATGAAGAACTAATCGTTTACTGGATACACACACTCTCACACTTACGCTGGCTGCAGGGAGGAGCATGGTATGGCACCAGTTCTGTGCCTCCAGGGTACAGGGCCTCATGGTCTCAGTCCTGCCATGGTAGAACCTTCTGGTCATCGCTGTCTCATAGCAACTACCTAACCTGGGAGGGGGGATTATCATCAATCATCAGTTATGGAGAGAATATTGGGGAGGAAGGATGGATGAAGTTGATGGATATATGAATGTTGGGTGGATGGATGGATTAATTGGATGGATAGTGGATGCAGGGCCGGCTCCAAGCATAAGAGAATATAAGGCGTTAGTTAGGGCCCCAGGCCGCCCTCAACCTCACCCCAAATTAGAATAGTAGAATACACCAGTTACAAGGTCGAAATGAGGTTCTACACCAGCAATTTCTCTCTTGTTATGCTCTGGCAGTCAATCAATTCACCATGTCTTCTAACATTTCTTAAATTGGTAAGTTAGTCTAGCCAGCTATCTAAACTTGTAATCATGGCTGAACCCCGACCAGGGTGTCTAAGGGCCCTGACCTCCAGGGGGCCCCTATTGATTTTGTTAGTCACTCACTCTATCATCATTAACATGGCATAAGTCATGGCAAAATGTGTAGAATTACAAGAAATTAGCATTAAAACTGAAAATAATGTCTCTCCACCCTATGGCCTAGCTTAGGACCCAACGAAATCTCGCTTAGGGCCCCCAAAAGGCTAGAACCGGCCCTGACTGGATGGATGGTATTACCTCCCATGCTGTCTGTAATAAGCCAGTTGAAGGGCCAGTTGTATGAAGGTGTCTGGGTGGAGCTTCCTCTGTTTGATGGCTGCTTTCCCAAACGAGGTGAACGCATAACACACCACCTGCAAGTCCTGAGTCTGGAGACACACACACAGGTGTCTGTCAAACCAGATATCACACAGATTAGAGTTGTGTGTGTGTGGTGGGGAGAGTAAGGGCCTGTGAGGGTGTGTTTGTGATGAACACAACACCTGCGATGGTCCAATCTGACGACCAGGGAGATGCACAGAGTCATGAGTGTGTGTGTGTGTGTGTGTGTGTGTGTGTGTGTGTGTGTGTGTGTGTGTGTGTGTGTGTGTGTGTGTGTGTGTGTGTGTGTGTGTGTGTGTGTGTGTGTGTGTGTGTGTGTGTGTGTGTGTGTGTGTGTGTGTGTGTGTGTGTGTGTGTGTGTGTGTGTGTGTGTGTGTGTGTGTGTGTGTGTGCTCACAGTCTCAAAGTACTGTTGCTTGGCATGTGCAACGTCACTCCTGACCCTGTCATCCACAGTGAAGACCAACTCTTCAGGAAGAGGCATAGGCCGCACCGTCTCAGAGCCCTACATAGACACACACATCAACAAATATACTGTTTGCTTACAGTGGAAGTAAGATACTTGGAATTAAGGACAAACAATATATACAGTCACCTAAAATAAGTTCAATAGAAATGGTATTTACCTTCCACTTGCCGTCTGTAGCTTTGAGTTGCTGATCCACATAGTAACAGTGAGTTACCAGCACCATGCCTTCAAATGGGGCATGCTGCAACACACACCAGCAATTACCATATATAGGAGCACACTCACAACAAAACATCATTACACTACTGCTAACAGAGGAGCAATCATCTCTCTCTCTACAAAACAGTAACTCACGTCACAGATGGATCCGAAGGTTCCGTCGGCGAAGGAGAGGGAGTTGTAGGACTTGTCTCCCCAGCGGATGGTGGGGTCTCCTGTCAGCACCTCCAGGGACACCTGGGGGCAAAGGTCAATGATCAGATTATACCACACTTAGAATGGTATGGTTGTCTGTGGTGTATAAGTGTGTTGTAGGGGCCAACCAGGATGCAAGACGATGACTCAGAGGTCATATCCAGACATACAGTGGAGCAAAAAAGTATGTAGTCAGCCACCAATTGTGCAAGTTCTCCCACTTAAAAAGATGAGAGAGGCCTGTAATTTTCATCATAGGTACACTTCGACTATGACAGACAAAATGAGGGGGAAAAATCCAGAAAATCACATTGTAGGATTTTTAATGAATTTGCAAATTATGGTGGAAAATAAGTATTTGGTCAATAACAAAAGTTTATCTCAATACTTTGTTATATACCCTTTGTTGGCAATGACAGGTCAAACGTTTTCTGTAAGTCTTCACAAGGTTTTCACACACTCTTGCTGGTATTTTGGCCTATTCCTCCATGCGGATCTCCTCTAGAGCAGTAATGTTTTGGGGCTGTTGCTGGGCAACACGGACTTTCAACTCCCTCCAAAGATTTTCTATGGGGTTGAGATCTGGAGACTGGCTAGGCCACTCCAGGACCTTGAAATGCTTCTTACGAAGCCACTCCTTCGTTGCCCGGGCGGTGTGTTTGGGATCATTGTCATGCTGAAAGACCCAGCCACGTTTCATCTTCAATGCCCTTGCTGATGGAAGGAGGTTTTCACTCAAAATCTCACGATGCATGGCCCCATTCATTCTTTCCTTTACACGGATCAGTCGTCCTGGTCCCTGTGCAGAAAAACAGCCCCAAAGCATGATGTTTCCACCCCCATGCTTCACAGTAGGTATGGTGTTCTTTGGATGCAACTCAGCATTCTTTGTCCTCCAAACACGCCGTGTTGAGTTTTTACCAAAAAGTTATATTTTGGTTTCATCTGACCATATGACATTCTCCCAATCTTCTTCTGGATCATCCAAATGCTCTCCAGCAAACTTCAGACAAGCCTGGACATGTACTGGCTTAAGCGGGGGGACATGTCTGGCACTGCAGGATTTGAGTCCCTGGCGGCGTAGTGTGTTACTGATGATAGGCTTTGTTACTTTCGTCCCAGCTCTCTGCAGGTCATTCACTAGGTCCCCCCGTGTGGTTCTGGGATTTTTGCTCACCGTTCTTGTGACCATTTTGACCCCACGGGGTGAGATCTTGCATGGAGCCCCAGATCGAGGGAGATTATCAGTGGTCTTGTATGTCTTCCATTGTCTAATAATTGCTCCCACAGTTGATTTCTTCAAACCAAGCTGCTTACCTATTGCAGATTCAGTCTTCCCAGCCTGGTGCAGGTCTACAATTTTGTTTCAGGTGTCCTTTGACAGCTCTTTGGTCTTGGCCATAGTGGAGTTTGGAGTGTGACTGTTTGAGGTTGTGGACAGGTGTCTTTTATACTGATAACAAGTTCAAACAGGTGCCATTAATACAGGTAACGAGTGGAGGACAGGCCTCTCATCTTTTTAAGTGGGAGAACTTGCACAATTGGTGGCTGACTAAATACTTTTTTGCCCCACTGTATCTTTGCATACAATCAAAACATGTGTAACCTGCTTAAATGCTTACACACCACTTAAAAAGATCTCCCTATCTGTACTGGACAACATCCCAAAGTGGCAGAAGTCTCACTGCTATCATTGTTTGACAAAGTTAGCTTTTTAGCCTCTGGTGCTAATTATTACCCTTTGCATTTTACTTTGACCGCATCCTGGACTCAAGTCTGCTCTTTACCTTTACAAACTCAACTTGCTATTGCAAATATCTGTCTATAGGTTGTGAGAGGGTGTGTGTGTGTTTGTTTACGTACTGTTGTGTAGTTCTCTGCAGTAGCGTAGGGTTTAGCATCGTCCAGTGAAACCACAAACAGACTGCTCTGGATGGTCTCTAAGATGGTCTTATTGGCTGGATCTATACCTATTAGATACTCCCTGGCCTACAGACACACAGACCCTTAAATTGAATTACAATTGAATAGAAAGAGAGAGAGACAGAGAAAGATGAGAGAGACAGAGAAAGTTGAAAGAGAGAGACACGAGAGAGAGACACGTTTAGTGCATGGTGATGTCCGTTCTGCACAGCCAACATCACACACACACCTTAGCCCAGCGTGTCCTCTCCTCTGAGGTGAGAGCGGCGATTCCGTCACCTGCAGGCTCCCCCTCACAACACTGCTTTACATGGGTCAGCTGCCTACACACACACACACACACACACACACACACACACACACACACACACACACACACACACACACACACACACACACACACACACACACACACAGACATATAAATACATGCAAATATATGCAGATGCACACAAATATACCTAAATATCCACCGGCCAGAATACCTGAGCAGCTCTGGAGGGGTAAGAATGTGTCCGTCACACACTGCATCAAACGAGAAGAAACGCCCCTTACACATCACCACCACGTGGGAGGGGCATGGACCCTCGCTCTCTACAACACACAGAAAAAAGATCAATACATACAGCACCAGTCAAAAGTTTGGACACACCTACTCATTCCAGGGTTTTACTTCTTTATTTTTTTACAATTTTCTACATTGTAGGATAATAGTGAAGACATCAAAACTATGAAATGACACATGTAGTAACCAAAAAAGTGTTAAACAAATCAAACTATATTTTATATTTAAGATTCTTCAAAGTAGCCACTCTTTGCCTTGATGACAGCGTTGCACACTCTTAGTATTCTCTCAACCAGCTTCACCTGGAATGCTTTTCCAACAGTTAACTTCTTATGGCTGCCATCCCGTTAACGGGATCATTTTCATCAACCACCGCTGAATTGCATAGCGTCACAGAGATCATCTGTTCACCAACTCTGCATCTCACAAAGACACAGATATTGGAACCCAAAATCTCAAATCTGGACTCATCAGATCAAAGGACAGATTTTCACCGGTTTTATGTCCATTGCTCGTGTTTCTTGGCCCAAGCAAGTCTCTTCTTATTGGTGTCATTTAGCAGTGGTTTCTTTGCAGCAAATCAACCATGAAGACCTGATTCAGACAGTCTCCTCTGAACAGTTGATGTTGAGATGTGTCTGTTACTTGAACTCTGTGAAGCACTTATTCGGGCTGCATTTTCTGAGGCTGGTAACTCTAATGAACTTATCCTCTGCAACAGAGGTAACTCTGGGTCTTCATTTCCTGTGGCGGTCCTCATGAGCCAGTTTCATCATAGCGCTTGATGGTTTTTGTGACTGCACTTGAAGAAACATTCAACGTTCTTGAAATGTTCCAGATTGACTGACCTTCATGTCTTAAAGTAATCAATACACACATCCAAACACACATAGAAAACACACACACATAAATAACAGTACTACACACAAAAACAAACATCATATTGCATGGCGATGTCGTGGGGGGGGTCACCGACCTGTCTTAAAGTAGTTGATGATGGTATCCTTGGTGACTCCAGGAACTTTACATGTACAGAACAGCATTCTGAACTGGTCCATATCCAACACCACATTACCAGCTTTATGAGGGTCCTGCCTCTCCCTGTCGGGGACCGCACAGTCAGAGAGTGTGTACTGAACGTGTGTGTTTAGGGACACTGTCCAACTAAATGCTTAGTTGCAGGATCCTTCTCGACAACGGAACAACAATAAGAAATCAAATATAATAATAGAAACATAAAGTAACTGGCTCAGTAGAATAGAATAAACATTTTAAACAACTATAATACAGGAAGACTATAGTTAAATAAAAACACGTGTTTTGGGGAAGGGGGGGATTGGAGGGCAAGTGTTTAAATTGTGCATTATGTCGCAATCGGAAGAGTCTGGTAGCAGTAGTTGTGATGTGTGTGTAACCTTAATACATATACACGGAGTGTACAAAACATTAGGAACACCTTCCTAATATTGTGTTACATGCCCTTTTGAACCTCAGAACAGCCTCAATTCGTTGAAGCATGGACTCTACAAGGTGTCAAAAGCATTCCACAGGGATGCTGGCCAATGTTGACTCTCTGTTCAAAAGGCACTTAAATATTTTATATAACCTGTCATTCAACTTCTGAATGAAACACATACAAACACAATCCATGTCTCAATTATCTCAAGGTTTAAAATCCTTCTTTAACCTGTCTCCTCCCCTTCATATAAACTAATTGAAGTGGATTTAACAGGTGACATCAATAAGTGATTATAGCTTTCACCTGGATTCACCTGGTCAGTCTATGTCATGAAAGAACCATGTTTTGTACACTCAATGTGAGTATCTTACGTGCGAAGCAGGTCCCAGTACTGTAGAGTGTGCCACATGCTTATGCTGGTCCTCTGTAGCTGTACTCCCTCTGTAGGGGGCCAGCAGTGCTCTAGGTAGGGTGCAGGACCTCCGTAGTTCACATTCAACTGGGAGGGGTAACGCAATTCCAGATAGGCTGCATTCAACCACCACTCCTCCAACTAGGGGAAACACACACAATATAACATGAAACACTGAAGGGAGACACCATAATGACTGCAGTATTTAAAACACTCAAAGATTCCCTTTTGTAGTTGCTCAGGGTCGAGTATGGTGTGTGATCAGGTTCTAGCTGTGCAGTGTGTTGAGTGTGTGTACCCAGTTCCTGCGGTGGTAGCAGCAGCAGGCTCGTAAGCATTGATTCAAACAGCACTTTCCTGCGTTTGCCAGCAGCTCTTCGCTGTGCTTCAAGCATTGCACTGTTTATGACCTCAAGCCTATCAACTCTCGAGATTAGGATGGCAATACTAAAGTACCTATTAGAACATCCAATAGTCAAAGGTATATGAAATACAAATGGTATAGAGAGAAATGTCCTACAAAAACTACAACCTAATTAATTTTGGGGGCGACAGGGTAGCCTCGTGGTTAGAGCGTTGGACTAGTAACCGGAAGGTTGCATGTTCAAATCCCTGAGCTGATAAGGTACAAATCTGTCGTTCTGCCCCTGAACAGGCAGTTAACCCACTGTTCCTAGGCCGTCATTGAAAATAAGAATTTCTTCTTAACTGACTTGCCTAGTAAAATTAAAATAAAATAAAAACTGGGAATATTAAAGACTCATGTAAAAAGCAACCACCAGCTTTCATATGTTCTCATGTTCTGAGCAAGGAACTTAAACATTTTTTACATGGCACATATTGCACTTTTTCTTTCTTCTCCAACACTTTGTTTTTGCATTATTTAAACTAAATTAAACATGTTTCATTATTTATTTGAGAGTAAATAGATTTTATTGATGTATTATATTAAGTTAAAGTAAAAGTGTTCATTCAGTATTGTTGTAATTGTCATTATTACAAAAATCGTCAGATTAATCGGTATCGGCTTTCTTTGGTCCTCCAATAATCAGTATCGGTATTGAAAAATCATAATCGGTCGACCTCTAGTTGAGTGTGTGTACCCAGTTCCTGCGTGTCCTGGCTCTCTGCAGTAGTTTTTGGTGCAGGTCTTTGCCGATGCCCTCTCCAAACCTCTTCACTACGGCTGCAGTCACCTGGTACTCCTCCTCTGTAGCAAACGGCCGCACTGGAAAATACACACAGACATTTCAGTAACTAGACACATTTTCATTCAGGGTCCATGCTAATGGCGCTTCTCTGTCTCACATGCAGCTGGCATCTCACCTGCATCCAGGTACTTGGCGAGGCTCCCCTCTAGAGACGGTACAGGGAGAGGAGGCAGGCTATGCTGGTACTGGAACGTCCGCTCAGTGGGGAACTCTGACACCTGGTTGGTCATGTTACCTACAGCACCAAAACACCTGGTTAGCCATGTTGTCACCTACAATACCAAAACACCTGGTTGCCATGTCAACTACAATACCAAAACACCTGGTTAGCCATGTCATCACCTGCAATACCAAAACACCTGGTTAGCCATTTTGTCCCCTACAATTCCAAAACACCTGGTTAGCCATTTTGTCCCCTACAATTCCAAAACACCTGGTTAGCCATGTTGTCACCTACAATACCAAAACACCTGGTTAACCATTTTGTCCCCTACAATACCAAAACACCTGGTTAGCCATGTTGTCACCTACAATACCAAAACACCTGGTTAGCCATTTTGTCCCCTACAATTCCAAAACACCTGGTTAGCCATTTTGTCCCCTACAATTCCAAAACACCTGGTTAGCCATGTTGTCACCTACAATACCAAAACACCTGGTTAACCATTTTGTCCCCTACAATACAAAAACACCTGGTTGGTCATGTTACCTACAGCACCAAAACACCTGGTTAGCCATGTTGTCACCTACAATACCAAAACACCTGGTTAGCCATTTTGTCCCCTACAATTCCAAAACACCTGGTTAGCCATTTTGTCCCCTACAATACCAAAACACCTGGTTAGCCATGTTGTCATTTTGTCCCCTACAATACCAAAACACCTGGTTAGCCATTTTGTCCCCTACAATACCAATTTTGTCCCCTACAATACCAAAACACCTGGTTAGCCATGTTGTCCCCTACAATACCAAAACACCTGGTTAGCCATTTTGTCCCCTACAATACCAAAACACCTGGTTAGCCATTTTGTCCCCTACAATACCAAAACACCTGGTTAGCCATTGACGTACTGTCCCCTACAATACCAAAACACCTGGTTAGCCATTGACGTACTGTCCCCTACAATACCAAAACACCTGGTTAGCCATTGTTGTCCCCTACAATACCAAAACACCTGGTTAGCCATTTTGTCCCCTACAATACCAAAACACCTGGTTAGCCATTTTGACCGTTAGCCATTTTGTCCCCTACAATACCAAAACACCTGGTTACCAAAACACCTGGTTAGCCATTTTGTCCCCTACAATACCAAAACACCTGGTTAGCCATTTTGTCCCCTACAAAACACCTGGTTAGCCATTTTGTCCCCTACAACAAAACACCTGGTTAGCCAAACCATTTTGTCCCCTACAATACCAAAACACCTGGTTAGCCCCCTACAATACCAAAACACCTGGTTAGCCATGTTGTCCCCTACATACCAAAACACCTGGTTAGCCATTTTGTCACCTACAATACCAAAACACCTGGTCCCCTACAATACCAAAACACCTGGTTAATACCAAAACACCTGGTTAGCCATTTTGACAATACCAAAACACCTGGTTAGCCATGTCCCCTACAATACCAAAACACCTGGTTAGCCATTGATGTTTGTCCCTACAATTGTCCCCAAACCAAAACACCTAGTTAGTCCCCCTACAATACCAAAACACCTGGTTAGCCATTTTGTCCCTACAATACCAAAAAACACCTGGTTAGCCATTGACTGGTTAGCCATTGTCCCCTACAATACCAAAACACCTGGTTAGCAAAACAGCCATTTTGTCCCCTACAATACCAAAACACCTGGTTAGCCATTTTGTCCCCTACAATACCAAAACACCTGGTTAGCCATTTGTCCCTACAATACCAAAACACCTGGTTAGCCATTTTGTCAAAACACCTGGTTAGCCACAACTGTCCCTACCAAAACACCTGGTTAGCCATTGATGTTGTCCCCTACAATACCAAAACACCTGGTTAGCCATTTTGTCTGTCCCTACAATACCAAAACACCTGGTTAGCCATTGACGTCCCCTACAATACCAAAACACCTGGTTAGCCATTTTGTCCCCTACAATACCAAAACACCTGGTTAGCCATTTTGTCCCTACAATACCAAAACACCTACCTGTCCCCTACAAACAAAACACCTGGTTAGCCATTGTTGTCCCTACAATACCAAAACACCTGGTTAGCCATTTTGTCCCAATACCAAAACACCTACAATACCAAAACACCTGGTTTTACTGTCCCTACAATACCAAAACACCTGGTTAGCCATTTTGTCCCTACACCAAAACACATTTGTCACCTACAATACCAAAACACCTGGTTAGCCATTGACAATACCAAAACACCTGGTTGTCCCCTACAATACCAAAACACCTGGTTAGCCATTGACCTGTAGCCATTTTGTCCCTACAATACCAAAAAACACCTAGTTAGCCATTGACATACTGTCCCCTACAATACCAAAACACCTGGTTAGCCATACAATACCAAAACACCTGGACATTTTGTACCAAAACACCTGTTAGCCCCCTACAATACCAAAACACCTGGTTAGCCATTACAATACCAAAACACCTGGTTAGCCATGTTGTCCCTACAATACCAAAACAATACCAAAACACCTGGTTAGCCATTGACGTACTGTCCCCTACAATACCAAAACACCTGGTTAGCCATTGACGTACTGTCCCTACAATACCAAAACACCTGGTTAGCCATTGTCCCCTACAATACCAAAACACCTGGTTACTGTCCCCTACAATACCAAAACACCTGGTTAGCCATTTTGTCCCCTACAATACCAAAACACCTGGTTAGCCATTTTGTCCCCTACAATACCAAAACACCTGGTTAGCCATTGACGTACTGTCCCCTACAATACCAAAACACCTAGTTAGCCATTGACGTACTGTCCCCTACAATACCAAAACACCTGGTCCCCTACCCTGGTAGACACTACGAATCCAAGTGTGGACTGGACAAGCCTCCACTCTTGTCTCACTTTTAGATTAAAATAAAATCGAAACAGTTTCTTTACAATTCAGTATGTTGAATAAACTTCATTTGAACCTACACTGCCGATCATCCATCAGCTGGTTGAAATTAAATAATTTAAAGTATTATTAAACCGAATTCAAAACGCGGGTCTATGTGTGGTTATCACGATTTGTTTTCTCATCAACACGTGCACAAGACAGAAGGAAGTACATCCACGCAATGCATGCATTCTTTTTCTATTTGACCCCTTTTTCTCCCCAATGTCGTGGTATCCAATTGTTTTTAGTAGTTACTATCTTGTCTCATCGCTACAACTCCCGTATGGGCTCGGGAGAGACGAAGGTTGAAAGTCATGCGTCCTCAGATACACAACCCAACCAAGTCGCACTGCTTCTTAACACAGCGCGCATCCAACCCGGAAGCCAGGCGCACCAATGTGTCGGAGGAAACACAGTGCACCTGGCAACCTTGGTTAGCGCGCACTGCGCCCGGCCCGCCACAGGAGTCGCTGGTGCGCGATGAGTCAAAGATATCCCTACCGGCCAAGCCCTCGCTAACCTGGACGACGCTGGGCCAATTGTGCGTCGCCCCACGGACCTCACAGTCGCGACAGAGCCTGGGCGCGAACCCAGAGTCTCTGGTGGCCCTTAACCACTTAACCACTCTGGGAGGCCCTCGATGCATGCATTCTGCAAGTGCTGTGCTTGTTGAATGTCTGTCCTTATAAGCATGCTGAAAGTCTGTTGGCAATTTGTTTCCTGTAAAATAGCCTTGTATCTGGTCAAACAATGTAAGAAAGCTGTATATCTTGTTTGTTATTGCTAAATGAATGTAATTATCTTAGTACTGATGCCATTGTATTCATGTTTATTATTTCCAGATCTCATCTTGTTTGGACAAATGGACAATTAATTGGATAATACCAGCTGAGTGACATGGAACAGAACTGCAAACATTGTTAATCCAATCTTTCTCACCGTTTCTCTAATAAGAGTACAATCTCCATAACACTAACCTACTTAATCAATGTATACATTTCAGAGGCATCAACCTCTAGTTCAAAATATGTTTTCCAAAAGTTTACTACGGGTTGGTAACAGGCTGATTGGTCGGCTATTTGAGCCAGTAAAGGGGGCTTTAGTATTCTTGGGTAGCAGAATGACTTTTACTTCCCTCCAGGCTTGAGGGCACACACTTTCTAGTAGGATTACATTGAAGATATGGCAAATAGGAGTGGCAATACCGTCCACTATTTTCCTCAGTAATTTTCCATCCAAATTGTCAGACCCCGGTGGCATGTCATTGTTGACAGACAACAATAATTTGTTCCTCTTCCACACTCACTTTGCGGAATTCAAAATGGCAATGCTTGTCTTTCATTTGGTCAGTTATACTTGGATGTGTAGTGTCCGTTGTTGGCATGTCATGCCTAAGTTTGCTAATATTGCCAAAAATCATTAAAGTAGTTGGCAATATCATGGGTTCACCTGATTCAATGAATGATGGAGCTGAGTTTGCATTTTTATAGAACAATCTTAAAATAATTTCATTTGGTTTAGATACAATCATCATGAAACCAATAAAATTCATGCCTTGGTGAAATTCCAGTTTTTTGGATCTAAAGTTAACTTCCTTACTTTTTCCATATTTGGTCAGATTATAAATGTTGTTTATGATTTCTTAGAAACAAGGGTGGCTCGACCTACCCCTATGGATCAATGTACCACAATCTCCCCTAGTACAGTACAGTCATTATCTACAAAGATAGTTGTAGAATTTGAAGCTGGGCAATTCCATTGCAGCGGGAATTACTCTGAGACTTCACTTTAAAATGTATGCAAAACAAAAACCATTGATTTCAAAGTTTAACATACTCCGATTTGGTTGTATGATATCAGAGTAATTCCACATAAACATGTACTTGTCCAGATAGCTAGACTTGCAGGCCAGAAGCAACTTTTATTACTGGAGATCAAATTCCATATTTGCCGAGGCGGCGCAGCCTTGTACCAATCGCATTAATACGCACTTTTACAGCACAATTGATTAGATATACATTCTGGCTACATAACCATATGATCAAACATAGTTAACGAGCAAGTCAGTTCTACTTACTGCAGAAACAAGTGCACTAGCTTGCTATAAAATAGTTGGCCCCTGAGGCCGTTGCATTGTTTTCACGGCTCGAATGTAGGTCCGTTTCAGTTTTCAATCCGATCGAAGCAGCTTAATCCCACAAAAACTTTAGTACTTTGCGATATTCTGCAAATTCCGATATGTGAAACGTTGGTTTCGTTCGTCCATTCAAAATAAAAATGATGTTGCAGCTATTTTCTAGACTAGACTAGAGGAAGGCGCTTGCGGTAGTTTGTGTTGTTGCTCCGCTCGTGGTGTATGCAGCGCTTCTCATCACCTTTCACCCAGTAAGAGGTCAAGGCTAGAAAGGCTACAGCTTTTGTCAAATTAACGCCAAACGTGTGTTTATTTGGGCATTTTAGCTAACTCTGACCTTTTTCCTAATATTAAACTAATTATCCTAACCTGCTACGAAAAGTCAAATCTGACAAAAGCTGTAACCCATCTAGTCAACCCCAGTTAACTGACTGCCAACACCCGGAAGAGAGAAGTGGTGATATTATTACACGTGACTTGGTTTTTCATTCGTCATGGATATCTATTGTGAGACTACTAAAACACACTACTCTTAAAATAGTTGTTTGATCTTTACACGAGGCCAGATGTGCATGCATTCTTGTACGGTTGCACTTTTAGATGATGCATTGTCAGCATTAGATCCTGGTGCATTACCTGCCATTACAGTGTATATGAAACATCACAAACTGTGAACAGTGATGATCATGGCACCATACAGATTAGAAACAGCATCACTTTAAGGCTACGTCACACATTTAATGCGCAATGGGTCGTACCATAACTGTGTATTAGTAAAAACAAAATAAAAAAAGTATTTTCTTTCAAAACACACACTGCCATTCAAAAATTTGGGGTCACTTCGAAATGTACTTGTTTTTGAAAGAAAAGCAATTTTTTGTCCATTAAAATAACATTGAATTGATCAGAAATAGTGTAGAAAAGGCCCATGGAATTGGTGGAATACTTCTTTAATTCATTGCCATTTACTCAGCTGGGCCAGGGGCGCTTTAATTAGGTCAGGTGGAAATGTCCGACAGATCTCAACTCCATAAAAGGAGGAAATTGCCATTGCCTGAGCTCGCTGCTTTCTCTTCCTTAACTCCATCTCATCCAGAAGTTCTGTAGCACGTCCATGAATCCACGATAAGTCCACCGACTTACCTTTCATCTGAATCATCAGTTGGCGATCTGGGAGATGGGCCATTCTGTTAATAGTTATTATCTCCGGAGCACGGCTTCAAACATTGTGTAAGCTGAATTGTCAATGATCACGGCCCTACGGATCCTCATTCCCACTGTTTTTTAATTTTTTACTGGTCAATTATGCAATCGATATGGTTACCTGTGTATTGATCATTAATTATATGTAATCTGAAGACAATTGAAAGCGTGAAATGAGAAACGTTTTTTGCTAACTGATTGACTTTGATCATGGAGATTATAGATTGTATAACCATTCACTGTTTGTATTGTTTCATGATTTATGATAAATCCAGAAGTTCTGAGCCTAAATGACTCGCGGATGATTACTATTGACTTCTTAATGAACTGGACTGTTGAGATGGGCCTTAACTTATGTTAATAATGACTGATATGATTTTATCATTTGATTATGAATTTGATTGTATACATGTTATTTGTTTCCTTTGTGATGCAGCACAGACTACTCAGTAAATATACCACTTTATGGTTAAAGGAATTATAGCCTCAGTCTCATCCATTCCTGTTTCACCTGACACGTGACCACCTGTTCACCTTCACTGTCAGTCATCCTACCTGTCCAGCTACCCACACAGATTCCAATAATCTTTCAAATAGTGTAGAAATTGTTATTGATGTAAATTACTATTGTAGCTGGAAACAGCAAAACATTTTAATGGGATATCTACATATTCATACAGAGGCCCATTATCAGCAACCATCACTCCTGTGTTCCAATGGCACGTTTTGTTCACTAATCCAAGTATATAATTTGAAAATATCTTCAGTTTCTTGGCAATTTCTCACATGGAATAGCCTTCATTTCTCAGAACAAGAATAAACTGACTAGTTTCAGAATAAAGGTTTTTGTTTCTGGACATTTTGAGCCTGTAATCGAACCCGGAGTCGCCTCTTCACTGTTGACATTGAGACTGTTTTTTTGCGGGTACTATTTAATGAAGCTGTCAGTTAAGTACTTGTGAGGCGTCTTGTCTCTCAAACTAGACACTAATGTAAATGTGCTCTTGCTCAGTTGTGCACCGGGGCCTCCCACAATTTCTAGCGTTGAGAGATTCCAAGAGCATAGTGGTCTCCATCATTGGGAAATGGAAAACATTTGGAACTACCCAGACTCTGCCTAGAGCTGGCTGTCCAACCAAACTAAGCAACTGGGCAAGAACGACAGGGAGGTGACCAAAAACAGCACTACATAATGACCACTGACAGAACTACAGAGTTCATTGGTTAAGATGGGAGAGCCTGCCAGAAGGACAAGAGTCTCCACAGCACTTCACCAATCTGGGTTTTATGAGAGTAGCCAGATGGAAGCCTGGAGTTTGCAAAAAGGCAAGTGAAATACAGAGCATAAATCACACGATTCTGTGGTCTGATGAGGCAAAAATGAAAGTTTACTCTTCGGCCTGAATACAAAGCGCTGTCTGGAGAACAAGACACAGCCAGTTCATCACCAGTCTAACACCATCCCTACTGTGAAGCATTGTGGTGGCAGCATCATGTTATGGGGATGTTTTTCAGCTGCAGGGACCGAGAGACTGGTAAAGACAGATTGAACAATGAATGGAGCCAAATCCTTGATGAGAACCTACTTCAGAGTGCAATTGACCTTAGATTGGGGCGAAGATGTACATTCCAATAGGACAATGAACAAGTATACAGCCAAAGCAAAGCTGGAAAGGCTTCAGAACAATAATGTGAAATTCCTTGAGTGGCCCAGCCAAATCCCACCTTAATCCCATTGAAAATCTGTGGAAAAAGGCACAGCCTCTCCCCATCTAAACAGTTTGAGATAATCCCCAAATCCAGATGTGCAAAACTCATGTCATATCCAAGACAAAAAAAACTTGTAATTGCCACAAATTGCTTCTACAAAGTATTGACTCTGGGTGTGAATACTTATGTAAATAGTTTATTAAACATTTTCACTTTGTCATTATGGTAGTGTGTAGATGGTGAATTCAGTCTGCAACAACAAAATGTGGAATTAATCAAGGGGTACAAATATTTTCTTAAGGCACTATAAATCAGATTCAGTTTGCAGTCCAATCGAAGCGCGGCTTAATCCCGCAAACTCACTTGAGTATTTCACGTGCGCCATCATGCATACATTTATTTTGTCCCCCTACAACAAAAGCGATCACGACACGCAGTTTAAAATATCAAAACAAACTCTGAATTTATGACATTAATTTGGGGACAGGTCGAAAAGCATTTAACATTTATGGCAATTTAGCTTGCACTTATTAGCTCATTTGTCCTATTTAGCTAGCTTGCTGTTGCTAGATAATTTGTCCTGTGATATAAACATTAGGCTGTTATTTTACCTGAAAGGCACAAGGTCCTCTACTCCGACAATTAATCTACACATAAAAATGGTTAACCGACTCGTTTCTAGTCATCTCTCCTCCTTCCAGGCTTTTTTATCGTTTAATTTACATGGTGATTGGCATCTAAACTTTCAGTGATACCACGACAACCAGCAACAGTTTGTCTTTCAATCACCTACGTGGGTATAACCAATGAGGAGATGGCACATGCGTACCTGCTTCTATAAACCAATAAGGAGATGAGAGAGGCAGGACTTGCAGCGCGATCTGCGTCAGAAATGGGAATGACTTCTATTTTAGCCCTTGGCAACGCAGATGCTCGTTGACGACTGGGAGCAGTGTGGGTCCAATAATTGCATAACAGAGATCTCTAAATGTATTTCGCAACGTGAGCGGTGTGGTCAGCCTATCATGGTGTATGTAGCACTGCTCGTAACATTTCCCCAGTAATCTGACTGCCAAGGCCCAGAAAAGACACTGTGAATGCGTTAAATGGTGATCTTCTTACACTTCACTCAACTTTGCTTATTCATTCTTCCATGGATATCTAACTCCAAATGAGACTTCTCTTATATTTTTAGCTTTACATTAATGGAATATGATATTTAATAATGATCAAAGTGTTGAGCTGGGGTGCAGTATTTCCGAGGCCCATGTTGCTAGTACCTGGGTTGAAAAATCTGATACTGGTGCATTCAAAACTAGATTCTGGTGCATTGCCTGCCATTAGCGTATATGAAACATCACACAAACTAGGTGTGATTAGTTATAATCATGACACAATATAGAGTACAGAAACGGCAGTTTAGGGCAACGTTACACATTTAATGTGCAATGTGTTGAACCATAACTGTGTAGGTGTTTCCAAACTTCTGACTGATACTGTACATTACCACTCAAAAGTTGGGACACAACTACTAATTCAAGGGTTTTTCTTTATTTGCACAATTTTCTACATTGTAGAATAGTGTAGACATCAAAACTATGAAATAACACATATGGAATCATGTAGTAACCAAAAGAAGAGTTCAACAAATCTAAATATATTTTAGATTCTTCAATCAGGTTCTAGGAATCCAAAAACGTTCTAAATTCAAAGACAGAAAATTAGGAAAACAAATTCTAGTGCCAGGAGATGTTTCCTGCTTAGTCTTGGGACTCCCGAGTGAAGCAGCGGTCTAAGGCACTGCATCTCAGTGCTAGAGGTGTCACTACAGACCCTAGTTCGATTCCAGGCTGTATCACAACCGGCCATGATTGGGAGTCCCACAGTGTCGTTAGGTTTTGGCTGGGGTAGGCCGTCATTGTAAATAAGAATTTGTTCTTAACTGACTTGCCTAGTTAAATAAAGGTTCAATTTTTTAAAAAGTAATATTCACTAAGAACAAATCAGAAGCAAATGGGCCAAAACGGCGAGGCAGTACCTGAACTTGTCCAATAACAAACACTTGTTTTCATTTTCGGTTACAAAATGTTTTGGTACAATGTCCACTAATGAATACAACCTTTGTCTCTCTGTCCCCCCATCTCTCCAACAACAGTGCCTGCAGAAGTCTCTCCTGTAGGCCTCTACTAGTGACTCCCTCCACTTCCTCTCCCTGGCCCCCTCCCTTTACTACTTCCCATCTTCTTCTCCGCCTCTGGGCCAAAGTCAGAGTCACTCTCTTGCTGCCTCTCCTCCTCCTCCTCTTCAGGATCATCATTGCACTAGCGTTTCCTCTTCCTCGGTTTCTCCTCCACTCTCTTTGCTCCCTCTCCTCCTGCCCACATCTCCCACTCAGTCATAAAGGTAAGCTCTACCTGCTGCCGGGGCTTCCTCAGTCTCACCTCCCCTCCCTCCTGCCCAGTCCTGACATCTGTTTCCCTCCTCCCCTCCTGTCCCCCAACTTCTGTGCCTCCATCAGGGTCCAGCCCTGAGTCTGGGCTGTGGTAGCGTCTGATGTGGTTCTTGAGGCTGACGTTGTGGTTGAAGCTCTTGTCGCAGCGCTGGCATTGGAAGGGCCTCTCCCCAGTGTGGATGCGCAGGTGGGACTTCAGCTGGCTGAGCAAAGGCACGCTGGCACACCTGACACACAGGGAAGGGCAACATGGACCATGTAAATACAAAACTTCGGATTTAAATAAAAATGTAAAGTTTCTATTTTATTTACAGTAAATAGCCCTCTTCAAAATAAGTAAATGAAACTGACACTTCAGTTGAATGTAATTGAAACCCGGCCCCTCCCTCCAGACCTGGCACTTGAAGGGCTTGTCGTCACTGTGGGACAGTGCGTGCCTCTCCAGGAGGTGACCTTTGTTGAATTCCTTGTAACATGTGTGACAGATGTGTCTCTTGGACTCGTGCTCTGAGATGGCGATTCCATATGAGGATGTTGTCAAAGCTCAGTGAGCACTCTGAGCAGCTGTAGCATCTGTGACCTTTTAATCTTTTGAATCTGTGGGTCTTTTCGTGGGTCAGCTTGTCCGGCCGCGTCCTGAAGGATTGGAGGCAGAACTTACAGGGAAACTTAAGGTCCTGATGGTGTAGCCTCCGGTGCTGCTTGAGGCCCAGTTCACTCGCACAACCCTGCCCACAGTCTGGACAGCGGACCATGAACTTGTGTTCACACTTATGGTGTTTCAGCCTGGTGGTGTACAGGACGCCACATTCATGACAGAGGACCATGTGGTGTTTTTTAGAGTATTTGAATTTCTGCCGGATGCTGGCAAGGTCCCCGGAGTCCAGTTCTCCAGCGGCACCGCTGAACGACTCCTGGTCCTGCTGGTCTCTTTGGGGTGATGATGAAGGTGATCCATCAGAGTCTTCAGCAGACTCATCCAAACCAGTCTCTCCTGTAGGCTGCTGCAATTGCCTTCCCCTGCCTCTCCGTCTCCCTCTCCCTCTACTACTCATTGGTTTCTCCTCTTCTGGGTCAAATTCAGAGTCACTCTCTCTGTCCCTCTTCCTCAGCTTCTGGGTCGAATTCAGAGTCACTGTCTGTCTATCTTCCTCATCTGTCTCTTCACCCTCCCCCTCACACCCATCTGCAGCGACCTCTGTCTTCTCTCCTCTGTCTATCTGAGAGGTAGGGCTTTAAGTCCTCAGGCTCTATAGAGTATATTGTCACTTCAATAGAGGCCCGCTGCGCAGCACCATTCTCCTGTTGTTCAACACCTAGGAACTTTCCCTTTCTCTCCTCTCCTTCCTCATTCTCCTGTGAGGACAGGCCATTGTCCTCCTGGCTTCGTGCACAGTCCAGCTCACTGTCCAACACCACCTTAGTCACTTTCTTTCTCTCCTCTGTTCCTTTGTTCCCCTCATTTTTCCCCCTCACCAGGGACGTGCCACTTCCTCCTGGTCTTGGTGGCTGGTCTACAGTCACCTCCATCTCCAAAGAGCCAGTCAGATCCAGATTCTCATCTCTGTCCTCCGATGGCAAGTCCCCATCTCGGTTCTCAGACGGCAAGGCTCCATCTGTGTCCTCAGATGGCAGGGCCACCTGCATGTCAACCTACTTAGCGAAGGAAAACACCAGTATTATTGGAGACAGTTCTGTATTTAAAAAAAAAGAAATAACTAGAGATACCACAGAATACAAACAACTGAAGTTAGTTACCTCACAATATCAACTGTTAATCCTTAAATACCCACCTGAATATTCTGTGGCTCATCCCCATTTCCTTTGTGCATTGTCTGGACAGTAGATGTGTTTCTTGCCCATGTCCTGCGGTGGTTGCAGCTCTGGCAGTGTTGGGTCACAGAGAGGCATGTCCTGTCTCCCTGCGTCTGGATCACACTCTCACGCCTGCACTGCTCACACTGCTGAAACAGCTGCAGCAGGCAGTTGATGTTCACGATGATATCTTCTGGGGAGGGAGGGGGGGCAGCAGGTTGTGGAGGGGGGGCAGCTAACCTGGGTCAAAGAAATTTAAAAAAAGAGCGGGTGATTTCCTGCCACTATCGGCTATTGCCAATTCCTACTCATTAGCAATTGTATCTTCTAGGAACATGCGTTGATGAAACATTTCAATAAGAGTCCCCTTATTGGTCGGTATGTACTTCCAAAAAAGGTCTAAATAAAAATGCCTCTTTGGCACCTCCAATGTATTAAAGATGAGCACAGATTCGTTATTTTTTTGCTGCTTATTAGAAAAACAAGATTTCAGTCTTGGAGGTGTTTCCTGACCGATTCTACGTTTGGTTAATGATGTTTGTCCCCCATAAGACACTGTAGACACAGAAACCTATTGTGCTTCCTCAAAAATCCACAGAATTTAATCTTAGTTAACTCAATAGATGTTTTTGTTTAGCATGTTTTAAGTTGCGCAATTTTACATCTCACCAAAAATATGTTTGGTGCAGTATTTCTCAAGTAAAATAATGTGGGGCACCAAGAACTGAGTTTGGGAAACCCTGTCAGAGCTGCTGGACAGGTCTGAGTGAGTCAGTGAGGACCAGAGGTGTGTGTGTGTGTGTGTGTGTTGAGCACAGTCTCAATGTCAACAGACTTCTAGGCAGAGTTCCTTTGTCCAGTGTCTGTGTTCTTTTACCCATCTTAATCTTTTCTTTTTATTGGCCAGTCTGAGATATGGCTTTTTCTTTGCAACTCTGCCTAGAAGGCCAGCATCCCGGAGTCGCCTCTTCATTGTTGACATTGAGACTGGTGCTTTGTGGGTACTATTTAATGAAGCTGCCAGTTGAGGACTTGTGAGGCGTCCGTTTCTCAAACTACACACTCTAATGTACTTGTCCTCTTGCTCAGTTGTGCACCGGGGCCTCTCACTCCTCTTTCTTAGGTTAGAGACAGTTTTAGCTGTGCTGTGAAGGGAGTAGTACACAAAAAAAGATGTAATACATTTGCAAAAATGTCTAAACCTGTTTTTGCTTTGTGGGATAGTGTGTAGATTGAGAGGAAAAAACAAATGTAATCCATTTCAGAATAAGTCTGTAGGGTAAAAGGGGTCTGAATACTTTCCCAATGCAATGTATAATATGATATATTACATGATTTCATTTAATCCTGGAATTGATCTGAGCTGGTGCTGCTTATTTTATAAAACAATCTACAGCCGTGTCTGTTGCTCTAGCCCCTTGAGGACTTGGACTTGGGTTGGCTGCTGGTGGGGGCCTTTCCTTTTTGATTGACGTATAGCCTAGCATGTCTGTTGTACAAGCTCAACATCGCCAGGTCATGTCTAGCTAGCTAAGTTACAGTACATTCAGGTTAAACATTTATAGAAAGTACAAGTCAGATGTGCTAAAATGCAAGGAGCGACAGAATAAGAAAAGTTTAATTTCATCCTGTGTTCCACCTACTTTTCGTCATTGTCCATTCCAACCATTGCTAGCTCTAGCCTGACATTGGCTAATGAGGCGGGTGTTGATAGAAGCATGGACTCGCGCCCGTGGCAATGAAAAAACAAAAATAAACTGTTAGAATAAGGATGTGTACGTGCACTACTTCGCACACACAATACATTTATTTCTATTGGATGCTCATTGTTCCTTGTGTAGAGCTAAATTATTTTAGGGTGCACTGGAGACCCTGTACTGCTTTCTGACTTCTAGCCTTCCAAGGTTTAAAATACTGAAGAAGGAACAGGAAAACATGCAGATGAATCTCTCGCTGTTCTCAAACTGAAGAGCCTACTGGCCACAAGGTGGGCCTCCAGGAAACAGGCCACCAGAAGTGATTATACAGAGCCTGCATGCAATCCTTGAACTCTGTTCTGAATAAATCACCATAACCATACTACACCAGCTGATGACCTGCTCTCAAAGATGAGCACATTTGAGTTTAAATTAATGTTGGTGTTTTGGAACAGTTTATTAAAGAAGACATACATCCTTCCCTTCAGCAGTGTCATTGCCATCAGCAGTGCCAAGCAAAGTTTCAGCCGCCTGAAGCTCATCAAGAGATATGTGTGTGCATACATGAATAAGGCCAGACTATCCAACCTCACTTTGCTCTGTACTGAGTGGGACATAGTGATTAAGAAAGTATTCACACCCCTTGAGTTTTCCACATTTTGTTGTGTTACAGCCTGAATTAAAAATTGATTACATGTAGATGGCTTACACACAATATTCCTTAATGTCAAAGTGGAATTATGTTTTCGAAATGTTTACAAATTACAATGAATATCCCTTTGAGCATGGTAAAGTTATTAACCGAGGATGGATCAACAACGTAGTTACTCCACAATACTAACCTAACAGATAGAGTGAAGGAAGGAAGGCTGTACAGAATAAAAAAATATTCCAAAACATGCATCCTGTTTGCAACAAGGCAGTAAAGGAATACTACAACAAATGTGGCAAAGCAATTAACTTTTTGCCTTGAATACAAAGTTATGTTTGGGGCAAATACAACAAACATTCAATATTTTCAAGAATAGTGGTGGCTGCATCATGTTATGGGTATGCTTGTGATAGTTAAGGACTGGGGAGTTTTTCATGATAAAAAAAGAATAGTGTCCACAGCAAAATTCTAAAGGAAAACCTGGTTCAGTCTGCTTTAATTCACCTTTCAGCAAGGACAATAACCTAAAGCAGAAGAAAATCTACACTGGAGTTGCTTACCAAGAAGACAGTGAATGTTCCTGAGTGACCGAATTACAGTTGACTTAAATCTACTTGAACATCTATGGCAAGACCTGAAAATAGTTGTCTAAGCAATGATCAACAATCAATTTAACAGCTCTTAAGACTCACCCAGAAAGACACACAGCTGTAATCGCTGCCAAAGGTGCTTCTACAAAGTATTGTCTCAGGGGTGTGAATGCTCAGGGGTGTGAATACTTATGCAAATTATATATTTCTGTAATTCATTTGCAAAAAATTTGCAAAAAAAATCAAACATGTTTTTACTGATTGTGGGGTATTGTGTGTACATGGGTGAGGAAATATATATTTAATCCATTTTGAATTCAGGGTTATTGTTATTATATATTTCATTCAGGAAAAATATGGAATAGGTCAAGGCACTAAAGACACTGACAAAGTGGTTGGCAAGTTTACCAACATGAAGGAGAGGAGGATGACGTTTTTAAAACGGGACCCTGATTTGTAAATAGTTTGTTCAAGTGTTGGGATTATTATTTAGTTCTATTGAACGCGTGATAATTGAATTTAACAAAATGGACTAGATGACATCAGACTACAACATCGATATTTTGGCTGAGCAGTGACAACCTGGTGAGTGAAACATCCTTTTTGATTGGTCTTTGGTTAAGATGAAAGCAGTTGACATGTTATTACAGGCCCTCTTGCTCATCAACTCTTGACACCTATATGCAGGCCGTGTGCGTGTGTGACACTGTCTGCCTCGTGTTGCTTACGATGTGCCTGTTTTGTAGTTGTGACCTACTACTTTATCTTTGAATGTAGGCCTATGTCTGCTAAACGAGAGCTTCATGCGTTGCGATGAATGGTTTTGATGAGTCGCCGCTTTGGTGCTGCTGACAACCTGCGGATCTCTCCCGACCACTGCGCTTTGTAGAGCGACGTGTGCTGAAACATTCTATTGCGATTCACCGCCGACAGACAACCTGTGTCTGGCAAAGTGATACACTATCTGTATGTTTTATTGGAAATAGGCTTGCATGGCTCTATGTGATGATGTCCAATTTGTGTTTATGATAGCTGATATGGCCTCTCTTTTTTCCCCTTCTATGATATGGTTAGAAGGGCCCGTTGAGAGCGCCCCGCCCCCTCTGTGCTGGGACTTGCTCCAAGCCTGGTTCTGGGACAATAGCAGTAGGCTATGCGCAAATGTGCACAACAGGTACTAACTAGCCTTTCTCTCAGCTTGTGACCATTTGATCTGACCGAACCTCCGTGCCTCGAGTATGTCAACAGAATCAAGGCTTTAGACGTTAATTATCCTACATTATACTTGTCAAGCATGACTGGCGTTTAGCCTAAAGGGTGAACTCGGAAAGAGTGGAACATCATTTCAACCGGCACAGCTTAATCCTTACCCATTTATTTATTGGTCTGACATGAGAAAATCTAAACTATTGTTATGCCCTGGCAGAGAAACTACACGATCAAAATCACATCACTTTATTGGTGTGACATCAGAGGGGGACAGAGCAAGCTTCAAACAGGAAGCTCACCCTGCAAAACACAGCGACATAGCTTTCTTTCTGTTTTGATGTTGAGGTTATAAAATTGTCAAATATTGCACTGTGCCAAATGTTGATTTAAATGTGCATATTATGCAGTACTGCATGTAAATACATAAAGAAGTTGCCAATATTATGTTTCGATCTTGTAATTCAGTCTTGTTATTGTTCCGCTTTACCAACCATAGCTAGCTAAAGTGGGACAGCGTGGAGTAGCTAAAGTGGGACAGCGCGGAGTAGCTAAAGTGGGACAGCGCGGAGTAGCTAAAGTGGGACAGCGCGGAGTAGCTAAAGTGGGACAGCGCGGAGTAGCTAAAGTGGGACAGCGCGGAGTAGCTAAAGTGGGACAGCGCGGAGTAGCTAAAGTGGGACAGCGCGGAGTAGCTAAAGTGGGACAGCGCGGAGTAGCTAAAGTGGGACAGTCTTATAGGCTTTTCCAATGGAGGAAAGATATCAAGTTTACATTAGGGATCTCCTGTACTGGTTAGGTAGGGCTCTGGTTATTGTAGTACTATATCCTGTTCATTTTTTTGTAGTATTGTTAATTGAGTGTATTCAGATAAAGTGGGGAACTTTTTGCATTTTGGAAACTAGGACACCATTATTATAGTCCTAATTGTACCCCAATGGGCTAATAGCCCAACACATTATGTATTTCAGGAATCTACACTTGTTTCATAATCACAAAATGTTATTGTCATTGGGGTACAATTAGGACCATAATAATGTTGTCCCAGTGTATCTAAACTGCTGTCCAGGCTATCAAATGCGAGAAAAATATTTTTATTTGACTCAGTGTAGACAAAATGGGTGTGTCATGCATCCTGTTAATATATCAACAAAGAAAATGTGTGTGTGATTTTAGAAATGTATCATGGATAGATGGATAGATGTCGAAAGACGGAAAATGCAAGAAGTGTCCCACTTTCTCCTCTCGTACATTTTTTTTTTGTCTAGTTTTCTGGCCTTGTGAGCGGGGTTTTGGGTAGTAATTGTTTTGGATATTTTAGGTAGACCTGGCAACCCTGCCAAACTGGTAGACTGCAGAAAAACAACAGAATTACCTGTCAAGCAAAAACAAAGCCACTTCGGCTTCTGTAGGCATAGATTTCCCCTCCTTGAGGTTCCTCCATCTGGTAAAAGCTTCTCCGATATTAATCCGATTTCTGGATTTGTCCTTTAATTTTCTCCACTCAGAATCTCGATCGGGTTTCTTCTTCAGTGGTAAAAATGGTGTAAAGATTATATTATTATTGGCCATGATTGGGCGCAATATAGACACTATTTAAAACTAAATCGAATGTATTAGGGACGGGTGTAAGGTTGGTATCCTTACAAATCTCTGCATTCCACAATTGTTTTCACCGCGGAAATGACCTAATATTTACATCTTCCCGGGCCCCCATTCTTTAGTAGGGTTTTAAGGGCGGTTGGCATCCAAACAGCGCATTACCGCCGCCTACTGTGCTGGAGTGTGGGCCAGAAACAGAAAGGCGCTAAATCATACCTGCCAGCACTGTTTCTCTTGGGACACTGTCTGAATCCAAAATTACCCCCTTCCCTCGCCCCTCCATTTGCGAGTTCACACGTGCCTCCGACATTTACACAAGTGTCCCAAAACGGAGGGAGTGAAAATTATAGTTTCAAAATACTGTCAGTACTTCCACCTTCCTGATGGACGCTGTATTGACCAAGCAGGCAATGGGAGACAACTGAGTAGGGTGCAAATATTAGGGGGTTTATTTTCCCAAACTTGAAATTGTTTACAAAGAGAAGATAAAAACCATAGTGCAGAAAAAGTACTTAAAGGGTCTGTAAATGAATGAAAGTAAAAGTGTTCTTACAACTCAAACATAGATGCATGTATAACTGAGGTCTACACAGCAGAACCAACTTCTTCTTCAAGGTTTATTGGCAGACTAGTTTCAATGTCACATGCACAATTTAATGTCTTTCTTGCAAGCTCTAACCCCAACAATGCAGTAGTCAATAACAAATGTAATACTGAATATAACAAGGTAGAACAAAAACATAAGAAATAAGAACACGAAAAAGTAAGCAAGCAGTTCCAGTACCATATTTACAATGTGCAGGGACACTGTAGTGATAGGTAGATGTGTATAGGGTTAAGGTGACAAGGCATCAGGATAGAAGAAACAGTCCCAGCAGCACATACAGTGGGGAGAACAAGTATTTGATACACTGGCGATTTTGCTGGTTTTCCTACTTACAAAACATGTAGAGGTCTGTAATTTCAGAAAAATCCGGAAAATCACATTGTATGATTTTTAAGTAATTAATTTGCATTTTATTGTATGACATTGGTATTTGATCACCAACCAACCAGTAAGAATTCCGGCTCTCACAGACCTGTTAGTTTTTCTTTAAGAAGCTCTCCTGTTCTCCACTCATTACATGTATTAACTGCACCTGTTTGAACTTGTTACCTGTATAAAAGACACCTGTCCACACACTCAATCAAACAGACTCCAACCTCTCCACAATGGCCAAGACCAGAGAGCTGTGTAAGGACATCAGGGATACAATTGTAGACCTGCACAAGAATTGCATGGGCTACAGGACAATAGACAAGCAGCTTGGTGAGAAGGCAACAACTGTTGGCGCAATTATTAGAAAATGGAAGAAGTTCAAGATGACGGTCAATCATCCTCGGTCTGGGGCTCCATGCAAGATCTCACCTTGTGGGGTATCAATGAGGCATCAATGATCATGAGGCAGGTGAGGGATCAGCCCAGAACTACACGGCAGGACCTGGTCAATGACCTGAAGAGAGCTGGGACCACAGTCTAAAAAAAAACCCATTAGTAACACACTACGCCGTCATGGATTAAAATCCTGCAGCGCATGCAAGGTCCCCCTGCTCAAGCCAGCGCATGTACAGGCCCGTCTGAAGTTTGCCAATGACCATCTGGATGATCCAGAGGAGGAATGGGAGAAGGTCATGTGGTCTGATGAGACAAAAATATAGCTTTTTGGTCTAAACTCCACTCACCATGTTTGGAGGAAGAAGAAGGATGAGTACAACCCCAAGAACACCATCCCAACCATGAAGCATGGAGGTGGAAACATCATTCTTTGGGATGCTTTTCTGCAAAGGGGACAGGATGACTGCACCATATTAAGGGGAGGATGGATGGGGCCATGTATCGCGAGATCTTGGACAACAACCTCCTTCCCTCAGTAAGAGCATTGAAGATGGGTCGTGGCTGGGTCTTCCAACATGACAATGACCCGAAACACACATCCAGGGCAAATAAGGAGTGGCTCCGTAAGAAGCATCTCAAGGTCCTGGAGTGGCCCAGCCAGTCTCCAGACCTGAACCCAATAGAAAATCTTTGTAGGGAGCTGAAAGTCCGTATTGCCCAGGGACAGCCCCGAAACCTGAAGGTTCTGGAGAAGGTCTGTATGGAGGAGTGGGCCAAAATCCCTGCTGCAGTGTGTGCAAACCTGGTCAAGAACTACAGGAAACGTATGATCTCTGTAATTGCAAACAAAGGTTTCTGTACCAAATATTAAGTTCTGCTTTTCTGATGTATCAAATACTTATGTCATGCATTAAAATGCTATTTTTTGACAGCAGCATACCACCCTGCATACCACTGCTGGCTTGCTTCTGAAGCTAAGCAGGGTTGGTCCTGGTCAGTTCCTGGATGGGAGACCAGATGCTGCTGGAAGTGGTGTTGGAGGGCACTCTTTCCTCTGGTCTACAAAAATATCCCAATGCCCTGTGTAGGGTGTTGTCTTTCGGATGTGATGTTAAACTGGTGTCCTGACTCTCTGAGGTCATTAAAGATCCCATGGCACTTATTGTAAGAGTAGGGGTGTTGATATTGATATTGATATTGTGAGGTAACAAACTCTCTTTTATATTCTGAGCACACAGAATATAAAAGAGAGTTAGTTACCTCACAATATCAACTGTTAATCCTGAAATACCAACATGGGTGTTCTGTGGCTCTTCCCCATTTTTCCTCTGTGTGTTGTCTGGAAAACAGACTGGTTGCTTGCCCATGTCCTGTGGTGGTTGCAGCTCTGGCAGTGTTGGGTCACAGAGAGGCATGTCCTGTCTCCCTGCGTCTGGCTCACACTCACAGCTGCACTGCTCACACGGCTGAAACAGCTGCAGTTGATGTTCACAATGATAGATTTTTTATTTATTTTATCTTTATTTAACTAGGCAAGTCACTTATTTTCAATGACGGCCTAGGAACAGTGGGTTAACTGCCTGTTCAGGGGCAGAACGACAGATTTGTACCTTGTCAGCTTGGGGGTTTGAACTTGCAACCTTCCGGTCGAACACTCTAACCACTAGGCTACCCTACCTATTTTTACATGCTTCAGCACTCACAGTCCCGTTCTGTGAGCGTGTGTGGCCTACTTGCACAGTGCCGTTCTTCACTTGAAGCATTTCTGGATCCAGCTGGTGACACGCATGCCTCGGTGCATGTTGTGTATAGCTCCCCTGTTGTTCAATTTTTGTACCTTTATTTCACTAAGAACAAATTCTTATTTTCAAAGACGGCCTAGGAACAGTGGGTTTAACTGCCTGTTCAAGGGCAGAACGGCAGATTTTGTACCTTGTCAGCTCAGGGATTTGAACTTGCAACCTTTCGGTTACTAGTCCAATGCGCTAACCACTAGGCTACCCTGCCGCCCAATACCATGGGGCCTTCTGCTCTCCTTACTGCCTCTGCATAAGAGACAGACTGAACTGCCCTGAATTTTGTCCACCTCCATCTCTCTCACCCTATTTGGGCATTCCAAGGATGTCACCTCATGTTCTTCTCCACAGTAACAACCCTTTATTCCTTTGCAATTCTTCCTTCCATCTGCAGACACTCCATCAGGGATGGGTAACTCCAGTCCTCAGAGGGGCCTGATTGGTGCCACACTTAGCCCCAGCTCTCTCACTCACTCACTCACTCACTCACTCACTCACTCACTCACACACTCACTCACTCACACACACACACACACACACACACACACACCCCTCCAATAATCAACTAATCATGATCTTCAGTTTAGAATGCAATTCATTTAAATCAGCTGTGTTTACTAGGGATGGGGTAATGTGTTTTTTGCATCTGCACAGTTCTTCCAGATAATGTGTTTTTGTTAAAATGTCTATGTAAACGGTTAAAAGTAGTCAAATCAAATTGTATTGGTCACAAACACGTGTTTAGCAGATGTTATTGCGGGTCTAGCTCCAACAGTGCAGTAATATCTAACAAGTAATATCTATCAATTTCACAACAATACACACAAATTTAGGAATAGAATTAAGAATATATAAATATTTGGATGAGCAATGTCAGAGCGGCATAGACAAATACAGTAGAATAGAATACGGTATATGAGATGAGTAGGGCAAAATATGTAAACATTTATGAAAGTGACTAGTGTTCCAATTATTAAAGTGGCCAGTGATTTCAAGTCTGTATATAGGGCAGCAGCCTCTAAGGTGCTAGTGATGGCTATTTAACAGTCTGATGGCCTTGAGATTGATAAACAGCTTCTGTCTCTTGGTCCCAGCTTTGTTGCACCTGTACTGACCTCGCCTTCTGGATGATAGGGAGTGAACAGGCAGTGGCCGGGTGGTTGTTGTCCTTGAGGATCTTTTTGGCCTTCCTGTGACATCGGGTGCTCTAGGTGTCCTGGAGGGCAGGTAGTTTGCCCCCGGTGATGCGTTGGGCAGACCGCACCACCCTCCTCTGTTTCCTTAAGTCCACGATCAGCTCCTTCTGTTTTGTTGACTTTTGGTGAGGGTTATTTTCCTGGCAACACACTCCCAGGGCCCTCACCTCCTCCCTGTAGGCTGTCTCGCCATTGTTGGTAATCAGGCCTACTACTGTTGTGTCGTCTGCAAACTTGATGATTGGGTTGGAGGCATGTGTGGCCACGCAGTCATGGGTGAACAGGGAATACAGGAGGCGGCTGAGCATGCACCCTTGTGGGGCCTCTCTTCAGGATCAGCAAAGTGGAGGTGTTGTTTCCTTCCTACCTTCACCACCTGAGGGCAGCCCGTCAGGAAGTCCAGGACCCAGTTGCACAAGGTTCATACCCAGGGCCCCAAGCTTAATGATGAGCTTGGAGGGTACTATGGTGTTGAATGCTGAGCTGTAGTCAATGAATAGCATTCTTAAATAGCTATTCCCTCTGTCCAGATGGGATAGGGCAGTGCAATGGCTCTATTGTTCAGTTACCTTTGCTTACTTGTGTACAGGAACAATGGTGGACACCTTGAAGCATGTGGGGACAGCAGACTGGGATGGGAGAGATTGAAGATTGAATATATCAGCAAACTCTCCAGCCAACACGCTTAAATGTCTTACTCATGTCGGCCAAGGAGAGCCCACAGTCCTTGGTAGCTGGCCGAGTCCTTGTGCATAGAGTTGCATGGTTTGTTAAACTTTTAAAATCAATGGTTTGTATTTAGCCTACCTTTTAAGTGAAAAATCAGTGTCTGAGCGCAATTCCTTTACCATGGAATTGCTTGTATGCAAAACATTTGAGGGCATCTCATATAAATTCCGGTGTTGTGCTGAAAATCTCCCCCTTGCCAGATTTCTCTCCCCCTAGTAGACATGAATGCGCACAAACTTAATTCTTCATCGCTGCGACTTGCTTGCTAGTTGAGATCTCTGCTCTTCACTCCGTTGTGAATTTCTGCGTAATTTCGGAGGGGGTGCGTTTCGTTTTTTTATTTTTATAGCGGTTTGATCGCGGGGGAGGCACTAGTAATGTCTGCCATTTTCGATTTGGCTATTTGTTTCAAGTGTAGTGTATAAATAAATCACTTTGCCAAATACTTTCTATAGAACAAACTTCACGTCAACCGACATTAATAATGGATGTGTGTTATATTAAACATAAAGGAGGGAGTAAAATGTAGGCAAGCAATAAACATTTCGGAACAACTACCAATCGAATAAGACATGGGAGAGAACGAATTTTTGCAGATTTCTTTAGACGAATACACTTAAAACAAATAACCAAACCGAAAAGTGCAGATATTACTAGTGCCTCCCCCGCGATCAAACCGCCATAAAATAAAAACGCAGCCTAAAGGGAACATTGACAGCTGCCTTGAAGGACACAAATCAAATAAGTGCTACTCCTACTAAGATCAGTGAAATGTCAACTAAACTGACAACGGAGCAAAGAGCAGAAACCTCAAACAGTAAGTAAATCACAGCGATAGGAAGGGGAGATAGAATTTTACGCGCCATCGTAAAAACGAAACACTTAAATTTACTCGGGTCTGTCCTCGGGACTTGTCGTTCTGCTTCTTGGCTGCTGATCGAATAATTTTACATTTTAAAGCGGTCTCTGGTGGTGCAGGATTACTGAGGTATAAAATTAACGGATGCTTCTGGGAGTCAGCCATGTTGACAGACGTCTAAATATAGGGATAGTTAAAGGACTAATTCAAAGATATTTATAACGAATCCCTTTATCGCTGTGGCTCAGCTGAGTTTTCTTCGATGTCAAGGCGGTCCGCAAACAATCGTTTACGTGCATTCCGCCACCTACTGTGCGGGAATGTAGGCACAGAGCAAGGGCTATGTATTCTTCTTTGGGTTTTATGGCGAACGACACTCAAAAGGTGAAGTGTCGCACTCAACCGGACTGGGGGTAAAATAAATGACTAAATAAACATTCTAGCCAATGAGAGGGCAGATATGTGTGAGAACAACAAGCACAACTCCATTATAAAATTGTTTTTCTCCAAGTTTCCAAAATGCAACATGCTCCCACTTATCAGTAAATTCATATGGATATAAACATGATGAAACTTCAATTCAATCAAATTAAACATAATGGCAAATAAAACAAATCATTTTATGTTTATTTTTATGTAACCGTTATTTTGACCAAATTCAACACTTCCACTGGTTAACACTATTTTCTTACTGACAGACTTTAGAGCGGAGTCAAGCCTCTTGCTTCCTCGCTGGTTATATCCAAGATGAGTTTATCTCTGTGCTTCTTAACTAGTGGGCCGGTCCAGCCAGGAGAACTCAAAATGCAATATATCAGTCAATAACATCTGTGGGGAGGAAATTCTTTGTAACATATTCACTTCACAAACCTATCAGATTTTTCTTGACATTTGATGATGTAGAACAGTGAAAAACATTTTCATGAACAATATATATCTTTAAACCAAAACTGTAGAAGTGAAAAAACAACAGCCTCAAGAGTTCTAAGTAATGTTCAAAGCCAAAACATTATGTTCATGACAAAACCGATAAGACTTATTTTAATGACACCGTCAGGTGCCTCCTGGTTCTGGTCTGGTTCTCTCTGGGGTGGTGATGATAATGTATCCAGCTTTTCAACAGCAGTGTCTACATGTATCTCTCCTAGAGGCTTCTACCAGTGCCCCCCTCCTCCACTACCTTTCCCTTTACTCCCTGTCTTCTCCTCTTCCTCCAGGTCAAAGTCAGAATCACTCTCATTCTGACGCTCCTCCTCCTCAGGGTCATAGTTCCACTGTCGCCTGCTCCTCCGCTCTCGCACCTCCCTCCCTCCCCACTCTCCCCTTGGTGATAGCGTGTGACGAGGTTCTTGAGGCTGACGTTGTGGTTAAAGCTCTTGTCGCAGTGCTGGCATTTGAAGGGCCTCTCCGCAGCGTGGATGCGCAGGTGGAACTTCAGCGGGCTGAGCTGGGCAAAGGAACGCTGGCACACCTGACACCTAGCAGGAGCAGAACGTAATGGAAAACATTAACACTTTGCAGTTCAGCTGATAATACAAACAAAACATATATTTCAGAGGGAGATGTGTTCAGTATCAAACAGAGAATGCAGTATAAAACATCTACCTGAAAGATTTGTTGTCACTGTGGCTCAGTTCGTACCTCTCAAGCTTGCTAAGTTGGGGGAATTCCTTGTAGCACGTGTTACAAATGTCTCTTGGACTCATGCTCTCTGAGATAGTGGTTCCGTTTCAAGATGTTGTAAAATCCCCAGGGGCATTGGACCCGGTGATGGTCCTTCTCGTGGGTCCGCTTGTCTTCCCTGGCCTTAAAGTGCTTGAGGCAGAACTTACAGGAAGGAGTAGACATGCTCTTGATGGTGAAGCCTCTGGAGATGCTTGAGGCCAGCTTCATCCACGCAGCGCTTCCCACAGACAGAACAGCTTGAACTTGTTCACACTGGTGCTCCACACTGAGTAACGTTGAGATGAGGATGCCACAGTCTGGACAGAGAAGCCATGAGCGTTTGGAGTGCTCTCAACGGACGTGCTCCTCATAACTGTTGAGGTCGTGGAACCGGATGCAGAGTTTGTCAAACCCAACAGGCTCCTCGGGCTGGCCATCACACACACAGCTTCTTGTGTCGGCGTGGAGTGTAGGTTGGCTCGCTCGCTCCGTATCTCGCATGCCGTCGCTCGCTCGCAGAATCTAAAGATACCTCCGGCTCCACTGAGGGTTCACACTCAGCATTAGCCTGCTGCTCCTCTCTGCTGGGCAGTCCCTTCATCTGTCTCTCTCATCTCCTTTTTCCTCCTCTAGGTACAGAGCCCTTTCCTCCCTGTTGGGTGCAGTGTTTGCATCACTTTACTGTAGATCCTCAGTCACCTCCATCACCAGAGAGCCAGTCAGCTCCAGTTCCCCCTTCTCAAACACCATGGCAGCCAACAGCTTCTTCTCTTCCTCGCTATAGGAGCCAACACTTCTAGTCTCCTGCTTCACAGACCCGTTCCTCTCCATCCTCAGGGAACAACTGTTGTCTAAGTCTTTGTATTCACGCGGCAGGCTCACTGACACTTAACTCACCTAATCAAAGGAAAACAGAGAACAGTGTTATTGGCTACATGATGAAGTGTGTTTGATTCATATACAGTGCCTTTCGAAAGTATTCGGCCCCCTTGAACTTTGCGACCTTTTGCCACATTTCAGGCTTCAAACATAAAGATATAAAACTGTATTTTTTTGTGAAGAATCAACAACAAGTGGGACACAATCATGAAGTGGAACGACATTTATTGGATATTTCAAACTTTTTTAACAAATCAAAAACTGAAAAATTGGGCATGCAAAATTATTCAGCCCCCTTAAGTTAATACTTTGTAGCGCCTGGGGTATGTCTATCAGTTTTGCACATCGAGAGACTGAATTTTTTTTCCCATTCCTCCTTGCAAAACAGCTCGAGATCAGTGAGGTTGGATGGAGAGCATTTGTGAACAGCAGTTTTCAGTTCTTTCCACAGATTCTCAATTGGATTCAGGTCTGGACTTTGACTTGGCCATTCTAACACCTGGATATGTTTATTTTTGAACCATTCCATTGTAGATTTTGCTTTGTTTTGGATCATTGTCTTGTTGGAAGACAAATCTCCGTCCCAGTCTCAGGTCTTTTGCAGACTCCATCAGGTTTTCTTCCAGAATGGTCCTGTATTTGGCTCCATCCATCTTCCCATCAATTTGAACCGTCTTCCCTGTCCCTGCTGAAGAAAAGCAGGCCCAAACCATGATGCTGCCACCACCATGTTTGACAGTGGGGATGGTGTGTTCAGAGTGATGAGCTGTGTTGCTTTTACACCAAACATAACGTTTTGCATTGTTGCCAAAAAGTTCAATTTTGGTTTCATCTGACCAGAGCACCTTCTTCCACATGTTTGGTGTGTCTCCCAGGTGGCTTGTGGCAAACTTTAAACAACACTTTTTATGGATATCTTTAAGAAAGGGCTTTCTTCTTGCCACTTTTCCATAAAGGCCAGATTTGTGCAATATACGACTGATTGTTGTTGTTAAAGTTCTTAGCTGCAACCTAGGTTAACTAGGTTAAAAATAATGACTTATTTTCAACCTAGGCTGCAAACTAGCCCTGCAGGTCTTGTGGTGGCCAACAGGACTTAATAGCAGAGATATTTATAAGGAGGGCCGCAGAGCTATAGGGGGTGGTGGTGGGGACATTACTTGTCTGAGTAAGTGAGTGAGAGCTACCCTTTTAAACTCATTATTTGATCAAATAATGTTATGGGAAACACTGTTCATTATGTTTTCATGTTTAGTGAGCTTTTGCATTGTTAATGAATCACTCCGTGTTGATATCTCAATAGTGTGTGTGTGTCATCTTTAGAGGTAAGAAGACAGGAACATATAAAATATAGAATATTGCCCTCATTTATCATCATACATCTACAAATAAAATAGACTGAGCGTAATTTAAAACAATGTTTTATTAAATCATAAATTCAACATCCCAAAAGTGCATAGGGGTTGGTATCAAATTAAAAAAACTCCACATTTTAAAAGTCAAGAATGTTTAATCTAAGGAGAAAAAAATGAATCATGTTCCTCGTGCAGTAGCTTCTCATAACCTATGGCTTGTGGCTGAATGAGATACAGCTCTCCTCATAATAACCATTTCTAGTCACACCCTGGATACGACTTCATCATCATATTAGTATTTGCTGATGATCTCCTTAGCAAGTGAGATGTAAGCTGTCATGGCATCCTCCTTGGACATACCTAGAAAATAAGAACACAAATACAACATTTACATTTATTTAACCTTTATTTAACCAGTAAAAGCCCATTGAGACCCAGAGTCTCCTTTTCAAGGGAGACCTGGCCAAGAAGGCAGCAACAATCACACTACAGAATTCAAACATACAAGAATACAACAACATGATCCAGACTAAAAAAAGCACTTACTCCTCCGTAACAGAGTCTCCCGTCAATATTTTAAATTAATTCAGTGGCACTAACATATCTAGATGAAGCATGGATTGGAGATTATTCCATGCATCTGGTGCACAAGAAGAGAAGGCAGTCTTGCCTAATACTGTGAATGTCCTGGGGACTTTTAAACCACCTAGCAGACCAGGAATGGTAACTGCTGGTGGTGAAGGAGACCAGACTACAGAGGGAGTTTACCAAAAAGGGCTTTGTAGATGAACACATACAAATGGATATTTCTGTGCATATAAAGTGAGGTCCAACCCACCATTTGGTACAATGTGTAATGGTGGGTGAGTGACTTGGCATTTGTAATAAAGCGCAAGGATGCATGATAAACAGAGTCCAGTCTCTGTAAGACGGAGGTTGCATGCATATACAACAAGTCACCATAATCAATTACAGAAAGAAAAGTGGCCTGAACAAGCTTCTTTCTAACCATAAGCGGGAAGCAAGCCTTATTACTAAGATAAAAACCCAATTTAAATTTAAGCTTTGTCACAAGATTATCCACATGAACTTTAAAGGACAACTTGTCATCCAACCATGCAAAGGTATGTAGGATGACACTTTTCAATGGATAAGCCACCAGATGTGACACTGCTAACATTCTCTGGCAGAGTTCTAGCTCTGGTAAAGGTCATTCATTTAGTTTTTTGTATATTCAAGACCAGTTTGAGGCCATAAAGGGAGGCCTGCAGTGACTGAAAGCAGTCTGGAGCTCTTCAACCAGAGAAGGAGTACATGAATATATAACTGTATCATCTGCATATAGATGGAACTTTGCTGGTTGCATCCCATTTCCCAAATCATTAATACAAAGGAGCTAAAATGGAATCCTGGGGCACACCTCTATTAATCTCAAGAAAGCTAGACTTGTGATTGTCTGTATATACACATTGTGTTCTGTCAGAAAGATAGTTCCTAAACCAATTTACTGCCCCTTCACTGAGACCAATGTTTCTGAGTCTAGCGAGCAATAGTTCATCGTCAACTGAATCAAAGGCCTTTGATAAATCCACAAACAGAGCAGCACAATGTTGCTTTTTATCAAGTGCATTAATGATGTCATTTGCCACCCACTGTCATAGCTGCAGTTGTGGTGCTGTGCCCTGATCTAAAGCCAGACTGAACCTCACTCAGTATGTTATTTTCAATTAAGAGTTTTTTGAAACTACGAGTTCACTAGGGATTCACTAGCGGATTTCAAAATGCTGGGTGTGGAATTGGTCAAGAGACTCAAGTGTGAGCAACAGGTTCAGTAATAATACCAGCTGCTATCTTTAAGAGGTAAGGATCCAGGTTGTCTGGATCTGCAAACTTTTTAGTGTCTATAGCCTTTAATGCTTCATAGACCTCAGTATAACAGACAGGCTCAAAGTTAAAATGGTTCACGAGGGCCTATATAATAGTTGACTGTAACAGAGGCCTGGGACCCACCATTATCAAAAACTGAACCAGCAGATATGAAGTGCTTGTTAAAACCCCTACAATATGGGCTGTATCCTTCACTTCATTAGAATCTATCATTAAATGGTCAGGAAGGCCAGGGGATACATTAGAACCTGACACTGAATTGATTCGCTTCCAGAACTTGATAGGGTTGTTTAGGTTCTTTGTGACTACATTTAAATAGTAATCTGATTCGGACTTCCTGGGCATTTGTTTCTTAGGCTCTGAAGGAGGCCCAGTCAACAGGAGCATTTGTATGTCTAGCTTGAGCCCAATAGATTTCTCTTTCTAATTAATTCTGCTAAGTTTTCTGAAAACCAGGGATTGTTCCTTCCACATTTCTTCACAGGGGTATGCTTATCACAAATATCTTGTAAAAATAGTCCCAGGCAGTGTCAACATCGGGAATCAGACTTACTGTCAATATTATGGTACAGATCATGTAAGAACGAAAGCTTGCTCATCAAACTGTCTAAAATGTATTTTAAAAATACAGCGGGGTTTGGTCACTTTTGTATTTCTAACAAGCAATTGCACAGTGATTAGTAACATCATTACAGAATATCCCAGTCGATGTGTATTTGTGAGGGGTATTCGTTAGAATAGTGTCCGATAGCGTTGATTTGTTAGGTGCTCTGGGATTCGGTCTTGTAGGCGCATTCATTAATTGAGCGAGATTCAGAGAGTCACACAGTCCTTTAAAAGAGTCAGATACAGATGTAAGCATGTTCCAGTTCAAATCTTCTAAAATAATGAATTTGGGGTCATTTAGCTTGTGCAGGACATCAGAAAGAGAGTTAAGAGCGTCTTCCGAAGCCGAGGGCGGTCTGTAGCAGCCGACTACAGTGATGTGGGAGTCCTTATATATGTTCACTTTAACCGCAAGCAATTCAAAATGTTTGGCTATGGTAATCGAGAGAATTTCAGAGGCGTTAAACTTGGATTTAACGTAAATTGAAACCCCCCGTCCTTTACTAATCCGATCCGTTCTAAAAACCGTGTATCCATCAATAGAAATCCAGTTATTTGACATTTCTTTAGCCAAGTTTCTGATGAAACCACCAGAGGCCTAAAACTGCTCTCTTTTTAAAATCATAGGGGAGTCGGTAAAGATTGCATAGAGTCTACCGGCCCAGGGTTTGGTCTCACATTACCAGAGATCATCAATAAAAGCACAACAATATATCTCAATTGCCCAATACGTGAGGACTTGGCGAAGCCAGCACCATTGTCAATAAAACAAACTGAGTTTTTCAACACATAAAAAAAGTAATTCAATAGTTTGAGATTTTGGAAGTATGCCATCAAGTGTAGGTCCAGTTGCGTTTGAGAGTGGTACACATGTAATTGCAGAGAGAGACCAAGTTCCTGGTGGTCTCGTCGGAGTGTTTGCGAATTGTAAATTGTAGGGCACAACGCGAAGATAATTCACTCACCCATTGATCATTCAGCCTATTTAATCCAGGATGACATGGAGTAAAGAGCAGGCACAGTAACAGATACATAATGCCGGTTTCATAGGTATTTCAGCACAGGTGTGCAACGACCAGTAGACGTTGTGTATAACATGGTAGATTTTCCCACCGCCCACGGTGCATCAGGTTTTCCAATCCGATAACCGCTTTTCCACTCCTAGTCGTCAATGCGCACCTGCGCTCGCGTAGCATATCAACCCTCCATCGGGGGGCAGGGTAGCCTAGTGGTTTGAGCGTTGGACTAGTTCAAACCCCCGAGCTGACAAGGTACAAATCTGTCGTTCTGCCCCTGAACAGGCAGTTAACCCACTGTTCCCAGGCCGTCATTGAAAATAAGAATTTGTTCTTAACTGACTTGCCTAGTAAAATAAAGGTAAAATGTTTTAAAAAATGGTGATTGTACTTGGCATTGAAGGCTGCAATCTCTAGATGGGGGTTATCATTACCCCTTGCTGTAGCATTCTGTTCACTAAATGTTCATCATTGATTAGAATGTTCCAAAGACTAAAACAAGGGTATAGGATGGAGGGCTATCGTGGAGGAGATTCCTTTTTTACATTCTGAGAGAAGACAACATCTTTTTATTTTACCTTTCCTAGAATCCCAGGCCTCCCACTTGGCTTTTCCCTTCATGTCTAACATGCCTGGCTTGTCTGTGGAGAACAAGAGAGGACAGTATTTAGGACATCAGTGGTGACTGGTAAAAAAAAAATGAAGAGAACTTCAGATGAACCAGACCAGATTTATAAGGTTAGGCTTTATGTTCTATTGTCCTACCAATATATACAATACTATCCAATACTATACAATATATACAATACTATACAATACTATCTGATATAGCCATTTTGGAAAGCAGTTTTCTTATATCTGGGAGATGAGCACCATATCTACCCAGAATTTGCTAAAATAATTGTTATTCTCTCCATATAATGGTCCTTTCACTTGTGTATGTTCTGTACAATGATGTATTTCAATTAGCATGTTTTAAGTGGCACCAAGAAAATTCCATACCAATGTTGATGTCTCCAAATATGGCCTGCTTATACAGACCATACATGTCCAGCAGCTCCTGGTCTGAAGGTCTGGACTTCACCTTCTTCACATCATCTGCTACTCGCTCAAACTCTGCCTGCATAGAGAGATGGAAGAATGGAGGGAAAGGGACAGATAGAAAAACGATACAGCACAGAAACTCCAGAATGTAACCTAATCTACAGCACTACAGCCTATTACTGCCCACTACTGAGCAGCCAAACAATGGGTCCTTATTCCATTTAGACCTGTCGATGCCAATTTGTTCACATGAATAATCTACTTTACACAGATCTCCAATAAAAAAAAACAGCAAGGCTAAATAGGACAATGGGCACATTCATCTTATCAAAAAGGAAACCCCCAAACTAATTTATGTTCCACATTCAGTTTTAATAAATCAAAAATACTATTTGGTTGTACATTCATTCAATCTGACTACAGTGTAATGTTAAGTTGGCTCAAAACCAACCAGAAGAAGGTTGACCCTGTAAAATCATCTGGTTGTTTCAACTTTCTTCTGGTTGGTTTTGGGCCAACTTACATTGTAGTAAGATCAAATGAATGTACAACCAAAATAAAAATGGGGTGTACAGTACATTCGGAAAGTATTCAGACCCCTTCACTTTTTTCACATTTTGTTACGTTGCAGCCTTACTCTAAAATTGATTAAATAATTTCACCTCTCATCAATCTACACACAATACCCCACAATGACAAAGTGAAAACAGGTTTTTGACATTTGTGCACATTTATAAAAAATAAAAAACAGATATCACATTTACATAAGTATTCAGACCCTTTACTCAGTACTTTGTTGATGCACCTTTGGCAGCGATTACAGTCTAGGTAATTCTTTGGTGAAAGCCACAGGCCTTTAAAATGAAATAATTCAACAACAATGTCTCTGTCACTAACAAATGGAGTCATGGGTGGTAACTACCATTCCCTCAAAAAGAAAAGGCACCATGTGAAACATGCAAATTGGGCTTTAAACCCAAAACAGTGTAACAGTGTTTTTGTTTAACACTAATAGGAGTTAACTCTTGATCAACACTAGTGTTGAACAGAAATAACACAATTTATTATCTCATAGTGTTACATTTGAGTAACACTGACAAGTTTAATGCAGTGTTAATTATTTACACTTTCGGAGTGTTACATTTAAGTGTTATAGTACTTTTTACACTCTGTAGAGTGGGACCATATATACTCTGAGATAGTGATACAATTAACTCTTTAAGTGTTGATTTAACGCTGCAAAATGTGCTTTGTACATAGTGGGAGCAGCACAGAAAAAACATTATTGCTTAATTATAATACGTAGTACATACATACAGTAAGTAGCCTAGCTATTATTGGTCTTGGAAGCGTGACGGCACTACATACTTAGTCTGTAGAAACATTAATATTTGATCTCAAGGGCCTCTGTTGATGACGGCAGCTGGTATCCAATACACCCCTGCATCCTTGCGCATCATTCCGAGATGGGCAGCAAATCGAGCTCTAAATTTCATACGCATTTAAAACAATATACAGCCATGACTCAGTAAATAAATAACATAACGGTAAACGTAGTCTATATGTGTATGTACAAGCCTACCTACCACCAGCTACCACATCAGTCGACCAATCGCATCTCTTATAAAAACGTAGGCCTAACCCTGTTATCTAGATCGACTCATCACTTAGATAGATGTGTCCGCCAAGTGTGCAGGGAAACCATAGCCTACCTGAAGAGACATCTCGCAAAGTTCAACTCCGTAGGCTACTGTAGGTAGTATTATCCCAAAGTGTCCTCTCGGCTGTGTGAATAGCTCTGACTGCAGCTGTAACAGGCTGGGAGATTACAGTAAATATCCGTCAACGCCTCCGGAGTCCGGACCGCAGTGGGGTGGATAGACAGCTGATTGGCTGACCAAACGTGCTGGACGTGGCGCGTGAAGGACGCTAAAATAAAATAAGATTTAAAAAGGACACTCGCATCAATGCAAGTCAATATTGGATTTTGCGCGTTTCATGACCAAATCATACTGTATAAAATGGATTTTGTAGGTCAATTAATATTCTGATATAGGGACAATTCACTTGGATTGAATTTGTGGCATGTTTAGCATTTGGAGGCAGTGTTAGGTAAACATATATATTATGTCATTTGGATGTAGAAACAGTGATTCATGGAGGATGAGAGATGGTAGGCTGCCATCCTACTGGAGCTCAGCTGGACTCCACTCAGTTTTAATTCAGCAGTCTGTGGTTCTGATTCAGAAGACTGTGCATCTGAGGGTCTGATTCAGGAGACTGAAGGCTTGGTAGCATCCAGTGGTTTCCAGTGGTTCTGATGGGTCATATGCTTTGTAGCTATTGTTATTAAGTGGCTTTGGTTTTTCTTAGTAAATTGTTAATATAATATAAGATTGTTTAGTGGCCTTTTGCTCGCGGCCAAATAGATTAGCTATTTGAGCGTTTGAGGGGCGTGGCTATGTTGAAACGTCATCAACCGCAGACATACAATATGGCTGCGCCCATGGACACAGCACATTAGTTGTGCGCACTGACCGACAGCTGCTTTTTTAATTGTTATAATTGAGGTAAAAACCCGACGACTGTGGGTATATATGTAACTATGGCAGTTTGTCAGCTCGATATGTTTAATATAGGTTTGTTTGCTAACTTGTTAAAACTACTCGCTATATCTATAGACATGAAGGGAAATGTGTCTGTCGCTGAATAACTAGTTAGCCAACTAGCTAGCTAAGTGATGTGTAGTAGTGACAGAGGGGGAAACATTGTTACAGGGCGAACTTACTACCTTTACATACAGGTTAGAGGACCACAGTACAGAGCCCGTATTTTACTTTATCTGACAATGTAATCTGATGGAAGATCTACCCTCATAGCCAAAGGCTGTAGTGATATATATATATATATATGTGTGTGTGTTTTTGGTGTTAGTTTTTATGGCAAAGGTTGTACTGTGCTAACAGGGTTTAAGCCCCACCCCAGCATCATCCCTCATTCACTACTGTGAATTAACATTCAATGAGTCTACCCCACAGAACTAGAGCAATAGAATGCAGGTAAATGTGATAACATGGGAGTTGAGTCAGCAGTTCATGTGAATTCCTCCTTTCTTCACTCCAGATAAAGATGGCCACTCCAGGCAAAGTGTCAAAAAAGGAGCGGAAGAAGCAGATCCCAGCTAAGACGTCCCTGAACTCCCCCTACAGACTGCAATGGAGCCCGCTGCAGAGTGATGATGTACACTTCATCCTGGACACTCTGAAGAGCAAACTGTCAGCAACTGGCCTGGAAAAGAAAGAGGTGAAAGGGTTTCGACAGTGGGGGAAAAAGAGAAATAAGAACCCACCTACAGGAGATGATTCGGTAGCTGAGCCCCCACAGATAACCCTTGACACTGTAACACCGGAATGTCCTGTTAAACCCAGAGAGCAAGGCTGGACTGACGTAGCCGCTAGGAGGCAGCTGGCCATGGGCATCAATGAAGTCACCAAGGCTCTGGAGAGGAACCAGCTCCGGCTGGTGCTTGTGTGCAAGTCGGTCAAACCGCCGCACATGACGAGCCACCTGATAGCGCTGTGCCGGACGCGGGGCGTGGCGGCATGCCAGGTGCCGCGTCTCAGTGAGAGTGTGGCGGGACTGCTGGGGCTGAAGTGCGTCCTGGCACTGGGATTCAGACAAGGGGATAGGAACGAGGATGGGACGTTCTCCGACACTGTGGAAGCCATTATACCCAGAGTGCCTGCTCTGCAGGTTGCCTGGATACCAAGCCCTCCCAGTGAAACAGGTGTAACAGTTGAGGGGCAGGTAGGAGAGGAAGAGGTAACAGCTGCAGGGCAAATGGGGTTGGAAAAGGTAGACGAGACAAGACGCCAAAAACAGAAAATTGAAGACATTTCTCCAGACATTACAGAATGTCCATCCTGCGTACTTCAGCCTCTTAAAGTGAAAAAGATTATCCCGAACCCCTATAAAATACGGAAACCAAAGTAAGAAAAAGTAGAAGCAATTTATGTACAAAAGATGACATGAAACAGTAGTGTAGGCAGCCCTGGATGCTGATTGGAGGTGATCTCTACTACCAATCTGGAGGAAACACTCCCAAAATCCCATGGAGGACTTAAATGAAATATTAGACAGCACACTCAGATGTATCTTTTAAAGTCTAGATGAGTTTATTCCATCATGCTGGTATAGCTTGCGTGAGTATTTGAAACATATTCAGTATTTGGATGAGGTCCTGTTTAAACACTGCTGGTTCTAATTCCTCATTTCTTTTACAGCCTGCCAAGGAGTTCAATAAAAATACTGTTTTTCAGTTAGAGAAAGGTGTGTCCTTTCAAAACTACACATTGATATATATATATATTTTAAACATGTTTAAATAAGGCAAGGACTTTGGGTGCTCTCACTTGGGGTATCTGCATTGTATCAAAAACTGTCTCGTGCTCAAATTCAAACAAGTTGAAGTACACATCCACAACAGATCCAACACTCAAGGTGCCCCTGGGACTAATAAACACATGGCTGACTCAGATTCACGGTTTTGGCCATCAGTTCTATTTCAGTCATCTCTATTTTGAGGTCCAGTATTCCGTGCCATTAACATTTGTCGTCTTCCCTTGCATGCATCAACCAATGGTTGTGTGCCACGTCATCGGCGTACCGTCTGGCACCAGATTGCTATAACGTGGTTAGCTGATACGCAAAATACCTATCCAGGCATTGTAAGATCTGGCATGTATCAGCAACGTCTGAGCAGAGGAACCTGACCATTACCTTGGTTTAGGCACAGCCCCAGATGCAGACCACGTTCACAGAGCCACACCTCAGAAACACTAAAAGCAAGTAACTCCCTGTGAGGGCAGCGTAAGAATGAGAACTATACACCTGCTCTTTCCATGACAAAATTACTTGGTGAAAGCTATGATCCCTTATTGATGTAACTTGTAAATCAGCTTCAATTAGTGTAGATGGTGAGGAGACAGGTTAAAGACTGTTTTAAGCCTGAGACATGGATTGCGTATGTGTGCCATTCAGAGGGTGAATGGGCAAGACAAAAGATTTAAGTAACTTTGAACAAGGTATGGTAGGTTTAAGTGTCAAGAACTGCAACACTGCTAGGTTTTTCACTCAACAGTTTCCCATGTGTATCAAGAATGGTCCCCTACCCAAAAGACATCCAGCCAACTTGACAACTGTGGGAAGCATTGGAGTCAACATGGGCCAGCATCCCTGTGGACCGCTTCTGACACCTTGTAGAGTTCATGTCCCGACGATTGAGGCTGTTCTGAGGGCGAAAGAGGCTGCAACTCAATATTAGGGAGGTGTTCCTAATGTTTTGTACATTGTATTTTCCCCATGTAAACAAAAAAAAACATTTTCCCCCCACGTACACAATCAACTAACTCAGTTTCTCGTTGACAGGGACACTTGTATATCTAACTAGTAACCATGACGACATCAGCAAACAGAACAACAGCTGTTTTCTCTCATCACAGGTTCTGTATCATACACAAGGAGCTGCCTGATACTCCAACCCAAAACCTTTATTTATAGGTGAAGATGCAGGTTTGATTTTTAAGGGGTTTTAACAAATACTGAGACATGGGAGGAATGGTGACAGAACACACAACATATAAGCACAATCCTAAATATCAGAATTGTGCCCGGGGAAAAAATTGGGACCTTTTTAAAATAATATATGCTGTTAGCTGCACAAACACAAAAAAATAAATAAAAACAATTTTAAAATAATAAAATTCCGATCCTGCATTTTATGTTTCTCAAACACTCAGATATTGAAAAACCTAAACACACAAAACAGAAATAATCAATATATAAAATGCACCTTTCACTCAGTTAAGAACTTAAGATTTGTGCTTCAAATACATTCTTCCTCAAAAATCCCTAGAATCCCCTCCCCTCTTAACCGTTCATAGGAACACCAAAGTCAATAACATCTACGCTAGTTGAATCTTTCCTCTCCCACCCCCCATATTCCACACTACAGGAATACATGTGTTCTGGCATTAAATGTACAGGTTCTACATTTCTGCACTGTCCAACAAACACAGTTACCAATGCACCTTTTTGAATAAAACAAGAAAAACATTATGGATGCAAGTCTTCCTTCTCTTCATGTAGTGTGTGTGTACTGTACAAGAGTCTGTCTCAGGCAGAGCATAGGACTTCACATTCAGGATGTTGATGGTTAAAAAGAGTTAGCAGTTCCGGGTGAGCAGAGAGAATGTTCTCCATGATAAAAATGATCCAGGAGAGATGCTCAAAGTGATGCACACCTCCCGATCACTTTGATTGGTTGATTGTTGTCATTGTGTTCTTCTAGTTTGGGACTACCTGTGTGTCCAGGTAGAGCGATGTTAGGGGTCAAAGAAGACCTTTGACCTCTGAGTGTGTAGCAGTCACAGACAGACTAGTTATTGAAGAACAAGGCCAACCTGAAACAGAGCGACAGAGATAGAAACATAATTAGAATTATTGACTGATTTCCCATTATGAAATCCTTTCACTATTTTCACAGCACACCCAGGAATACACCCCACCTTGTTCACACACACACACACACACACACACACACACACACACACACACACACACACACCATGTCGGGGTCCATGGGGGGACATTTCCAGTTAAAGAGGTAATACTGCAGGTTGCCGTCTCCGATGCCAAATTTGAGCTTCTCCAGAAACACCTTGTTCTCCATCAGGTCCAGAGCATTAAACACATCAAAGCCTTTCTGTGGGACACACAAACACACACCAATTAGATGGACGTGATCATAGTTGTGTTGAACCTTTGTATTTATGTTGGAAAGAAAGAGTGTGTGTGCAGTACCAGTTTGGCCAGTATGAGAGTGTCATTCATCAGGTCCTGGAGTGTGTGTGTGTGTGTGTGTGTGTGTGCAGTACCAGTTTGGCCAGTATGAGAGTGTCATTCATCAGGTCCTGGAGTGTGTGTGTGTGTGTGTGTGTGTGCAGTAGCGTACCAGTTTGGCCAGTATGAGAGTGTCATTCATCAGGTCCTGGAGTGTGTGTGTGTGTGTGTGTGTGTGTGTGTGCAGTAGCGTACCAGTTTGGCCAGTATGAGAGTGTCATTCATCAGGTCCTGTGTGTGTGTGTGTGTGTGTGTGTGTGTGCAGTACCAGTTTGGCCAGTATGAGAGTGTCATTCATCAGGTCCTGGAGTGTGTGTGTGTGTGCAGTACCAGTTTGGCCAGTATGAGTGTCATTCATCAGGTCCTGGAGTGTGTGTGTGTGTGTGTGTGTGTGTGTGCAGTAGCGTACCAGTTTGGCCAGTATGAGAGTGTCATTAATCAGGTCCAGTAGTGGAGTGTGTGTGTGTGTGTGCAGTACCAGTTTGGCCAGTATGAGTGTCATTCATCAGGTCCTGGAGTGTGTGTGTGTGTGTGTGTGTGCAGTACCAGTTTGGCCAGTATGAGTGTCATTCATCAGGTCCTGGAGTGTGTGTGTGTGTGTGTGTGTGTGTGTGTGCAGTAGCGTACCAGTTTGGCCAGTATGAGAGTGTCATTCATCAGGTCCAGTAGTGTGGTGTGTGTGTGTGTGTGTGTGCAGTAGCGTACCAGTTTGGCCAGTATGAGAGTGTCATTCATCAGGTCCAGTAGTGGAGTGTGTGTGTGCAGTACCAGTTTGGCCAGTATGAGAGTGTCATTCATCAGGTCCAGTAGTGGAGTGTGTGTGTGCAGTACCAGTTTGGCCAGTATGAGAGTGTCATTCATCAGGTCCAGTAGTGGAGTGTGTGTGTGTGTGTGTGTGTGCAGTAGCGTACCAGTTTGGCCAGTATGAGAGTGTCATTCATCAGGTCCAGTAGTGGAGTGTGTGTGTGCAGTACCAGTTTGGCCAGTATGAGAGTGTCATTCATCAGGTCCAGTAGTGGAGTGTGTGTGCAGTACCAGTTTGGCCAGTATGAGAGTGTCATTCATCAGGTCCAGTAGTGGAGTGTGTGTGTGTGTGTGTGTGTGTGCAGTAGCGTACCAGTTTGGCCAGTATGAGAGTGTCATTCATCAGGTCCAGTAGTGGAGTGTGTGTGTGCAGTACCAGTTTGGCCAGTATGAGAGTGTCATTCATCAGGTCCAGTAGTGGAGTGTGTGTGTGCAGTACCAGTTTGGCCAGTATGAGAGTGTCATTCATCAGGTCCAGTAGTGGTGTGTGTGTGTGTGTGTGTGTGTGTGTGTGTGCAGTAGCGTACCAGTTTGGCCAGTATGAGAGTGTCATTCATCAGGTCCAGTAGTGGAGTGTGTGTGTGTGTGTGCAGTAGCGTACCAGTTTGGCCAGTATGAGAGTGTCATTCATCAGGTCCAGTAGTGGAGTGTGTGTGTGTGTGTGTGCAGTAGCGTACCAGTTTGGCCAGTATGAGAGTGTCATTCATCAGGTCCAGTAGTGGTGTGTGTGTGTGTGTGTGTGTGTGTGTGCAGTAGCGTACCAGTTTGGCCAGTATGAGAGTGTCATTCATCAGGTCCAGTAGTGGAGTGTGTGTGTGTGTGCAGTAGCGTACCAGTTTGGCCAGTATGAGAGTGTCATTCATCAGGTCCAGTAGTGGAGTGTGTGTGTGTGTGTGTGCAGTAGCGTACCAGTTTGGCCAGTATGAGAGTGTCATTCATCAGGTCCAGTAGTGGAGTGTGTGTGTGTGTGTGTGCAGTAGCGTACCAGTTTGGCCAGTATGAGAGTGTCATTCATCAGGTCCAGTAGTGGTGTGTGTGTGCAGTAGCGTACCAGTTTGGCCAGTATGAGAGTGTCATTCATCAGGTCCAGTAGTGGAGTGTGTGTGTGTGTGTGTGCAGTAGCGTACCAGTTTGGCCAGTATGAGAGTGTCATTCATCAGGTCCAGTAGTGGAGTGTGTGTGTGTGTGTGCAGTAGCGTACCAGTTTGGCCAGTATGAGAGTGTCATTCATCAGGTCCAGTAGTGGAGTGTGTGTGTGTGTGTGTGCAGTAGCGTACCAGTTTGGCCAGTATGAGAGTGTCATTCATCAGGTCCAGTAGTGGTGTGTGTGTGCAGTAGCGTACCAGTTTGGCCAGTATGAGAGTGTCATTCATCAGGTCCAGTAGTGGAGTGTGTGTGTGTGTGTGTGTGCAGTAGCGTACCAGTTTGGCCAGTATGAGAGTGTCATTCATCAGGTCCAGTAGTGGAGTGTGTGTGTGTGTGTGTGCAGTAGCGTACCAGTTTGGCCAGTATGAGAGTGTCATTCATCAGGTCCAGTAGTGGAGTGTGTGTGTGTGTGTGTGCAGTAGCGTACCAGTTTGGCCAGTATGAGAGTGTCATTCATCAGGTCCAGTAGTGGAGTGTGTGTGTGTGTGTGTGTGTGTGCAGTAGCGTACCAGTTTGGCCAGTATGAGAGTGTCATTCATCAGGTCCAGTAGTGGTGTGTGTGTGTGTGTGTGCAGTAGCGTACCAGTTTGGCCAGTATGAGAGTGTCATTCATCAGGTCCTGGAGTGTGTGTGTGTGTGCAGTAGCGTACCAGTTTGGCCAGTATGACAGTGTCATTCATCAGGTCCTGGAGTGGAGTGTGTGTGTGTGTGTGCAGTACCAGTTTGGTCAGTATGAGAGTGTCATTCATCAGGTCCTGGAGTGTGTGTGTGTGTGCAGTAGCGTACCAGTTTGGCCAGTATGACAGTGTCATTCATCAGGTCCAGTAGTGGAGTGTGTGTGTGTGTGTGCAGTAGCGTACCAGTTTCGCCAGTATGAGAGTGTCATTCATCAGGTCCAGTAGTGGAGTGTGTGTGTGTGTGTGTGTGCAGTAGCGTACCAGTTTGGCCAGTATGAGAGTGTCATTCATCAGGTCCAGTAGTGGTGTGTGTGTGTGTGTGTGTGCAGTAGCGTACCAGTTTGGCCAGTATGAGAGTGTCATTCATCAGGTCCAGTAGTGGAGTGTGTGTGTGTGTGTGTGTGTGTGTGTGCAGTAGCGTACCAGTTTGGCCAGTATGAGAGTGTCATTCATCAGGTCCAGTAGTGGAGTGTGTGTGTGTGTGTGCAGTAGCGTACCAGTTTGGCCAGTATGAGAGTGTCATTCATCAGGTCCAGTAGTGGAGTGTGTGTGTGTGTGTGTGTGTGTGCAGTAGCGTACCAGTTTGGCCAGTATGAGAGTGTCATTCATCAGGTCCAGTAGTGGAGTGTGTGTGTGTGTGTGCAGTAGCGTACCAGTTTGGCCAGTATGAGAGTGTCATTCATAAGGTCCAGTAGTGGAGTGTGTGTGTGTGTGTGCAGTAGCGTACCAGTTTGGCCAGTATGAGAGTGTCATTCATCAGGTCCAGTAGTGGAGTGTGTGTGTGTGTGTGTGCAGTAGCATACCAGTTTGGCCAGTATGAGAGTGTCATTCATCAGGTCCAGTAGTGGAGTGTGTGTGTGTGTGCAGTAGCGTACCAGTTTGGCCAGTATGAGAGTGTCATTCATCAGGTCCAGTAGTGGAGTGTGTGTGTGTGTGTGCAGTAGCGTACCAGTTTGGCCAGTATGAGAGTGTCATTCATCAGGTCCAGTAGTGGAGTGTGTGTGTGTGTGTGCAGTAGCGTACCAGTTTGGCCAGTATGAGAGTGTCATTCATCAGGTCCAGTAGTGGAGTGTGTGTGTGTGTGTGCAGTAGCGTACCAGTTTGGCCAGTATGAGAGTGTCATTCATCAGGTCCAGTAGTGGAGTGTGTGTGTGTGTGTGTGTGCAGTAGCGTACCAGTTTGGCCAGTATGAGAGTGTCATTCATCAGGTCCAGTAGTGGAGTGTGTGTGTGTGTGTGCAGTAGCGTACCAGTTTGGCCAGTATGAGAGTGTCATTCATCAGGTCCAGTAGTGGAGTGTGTGTGTGTGTGTGTGTGCAGTAGCGTACCAGTTTGGCCAGTATGAGAGTGTCATTCATCAGGTCCAGTAGTGGGAGTGTGTGTGTGTGTGCAGTAGCTACCAGTTTGGCCAGTATGAGAGTGTCATTCATCAGGTCCAGTAGTGGAGTGTGTGTGTGTGTGTGCAGTAGCGTACCAGTTTGGCCAGTATGAGAGTGTCATTCATCAGGTCCAGTAGTGGAGTGTGTGTGTGTGTGTGCAGTAGCGTACCAGTTTGGCCAGTATGAGAGTGTCATTCATCAGGTCCAGTAGTGGAGTGTGTGTGTGTGCAGTAGCGTACCAGTTTGGCCAGTATGAGAGTGTCATTCATCAGGTCCAGTAGTGGAGTGTGTGTGTGTGTGTGCAGTAGCGTACCAGTTTGGCCAGTATGAGAGTGTCATTCATCAGGTCCAGTAGTGGAGTGTGTGTGTGTGTGTGCAGTAGCGTACCAGTTTGGCCAGTATGAGAGTGTCATTCATCAGGTCCAGTAGTGGTGTGTGTGTGTGTGCAGTAGCGTACCAGTTTGGCCAGTATGAGAGTGTCATTCATCAGGTCCAGTAGTGGAGTGTGTGTGTGTGTGTGCAGTACCAGTTTGGCCAGTATGAGAGTGTCATTCATCAGGTCCAGTAGTGGAGTGTGTGTGTGTGTGTGTGTGCAGTAGCGTTCACCAGTTTGGCCAGTATGAGAGTGTCATTCATCAGGTCCAGTAGTGGAGTGTGTGTGCAGTACCAGTTTGGCCAGTATGAGAGTGTCATTCATCAGGTCCAGTAGTGGAGTGTGTGTGTGCAGTACCAGTTTGGCCAGTATGAGAGTGTCATTCATCAGGTCCAGTAGTGGAGTGTGTGTGTGTGTGTGTGTGTGCAGTAGCGTACCAGTTTGGCCAGTATGAGAGTGTCATTCATCAGGTCCAGTAGGTGTGTGTGTGTGCAGTACCAGTTTGGCCAGTATGAGAGTGTCATTCATCAGGTCCAGTAGTGGAGTGTGTGTGTGTGTGCAGTAGCAGTACCAGTTTGGCCAGTATGAGAGTGTCATTCATCAGGTCCAGTAGTGGAGTGTGTGTGTGTGTGTGTGTGCAGTAGCGCACCAGTTTGGCCAGTATGAGAGTGTCATTCATCAGGTCCAGTAGTGGAGTGTGTGTGTGTGTGTGCAGTAGCGTACCAGTTTGGCCAGTATGAGAGTGTCATTCATCAGGTCCAGTAGTGGAGTGTGTGTGTGTGTCATCAGGTGCAGTAGCGTGCACCAGTTTGGCCAGTATGAGAGTGTCATTCATCAGGTCCAGTAGTGGAGTGTGTGTGTGTGTGCAGTAGCGTACCAGTTTGGCCAGTATGAGAGTGTCATTCATCAGGTCCAGTAGTGGTGTGTGTGTGTGTGTGTGCAGTAGCGCACCAGTTTGGCCAGTATGAGAGTGTCATTCATCAGGTCCAGTAGTGGAGTGTGTGTGTGTGTGTGTGTGCAGTAGCGTACCAGTTTGGCCAGTATGAGAGTGTCATTCATCAGGTCCAGTAGTGGAGTGTGTGTGTGTGTGCAGTAGCGTACCAGTTTGGCCAGTATGAGAGTGTCATTCATCAGGTCCAGTAGTGGAGTGTGTGTGTGTGTGTGCAGTAGCGTACCAGTTTGGCCAGTATGAGAGTGTCATTCATCAGGTCCAGTAGTGGAGTGTGTGTGTGTGTGTGCAGTAGCGTACCAGTTTGGCCAGTATGAGAGTGTCATTCATCAGGTCCAGTAGTGGAGTGTGTGTGTGTGTGTGCAGTAGCACCAGTTTGGCCAGTATGAGAGTGTCATTCATCAGGTCCAGTAGTGGAGTGTGTGTGTGTGTGTGTGCAGTAGCGTACCAGTTTGGCCAGTATGACAGTGTCATTCATCAGGTCCTGGAGTGTGTGTGTGTGTGTGTGTGCAGTAGCGTACCAGTTTGGCCAGTATGAGAGTGTCATTCATCAGGTCCTGGAGTGTGTGTGTGTGTGTGTGCAGTAGCGTACCAGTTTGGCCAGTATGAGAGTGTCATTCATCAGGTCCTGGAGTGTGTGTGTGTGTGTGTGCAGTAGCGTACCAGTTTGGCCAGTATGAGAGTGTCATTCATCAGGTCCTGGAGTGGAGTGTGTGTGTGTGTGTGCAGTAGCGTACCAGTTTGGCCAGTATGAGAGTGTCATTCATCAGGTCCAGTAGTGGAGTGTGTGTGTGTGTGTGTGCAGTAGCGTACCAGTTTGGCCAGTATGAGAGTGTCATTCATCAGGTCCAGTAGTGGAGTGTGTGTGTGTGTGTGTGCAGTAGCGTACCAGTTTGGCCAGTATGAGAGTGTCATTCATCAGGTCCAGTAGTGGAGTGTGTGTGTGTGTGTGCAGTAGCGTACCAGTTTGGCCAGTATGAGAGTGTCATTCATCAGGTCCAGTAGTGGAGTGTGTGTGTGTGTGTGCAGTAGCGTACCAGTTTGGCCAGTATGAGAGTGTCATTCATCAGGTCCAGTAGTGGAGTGTGTGTGTGTGTGCAGTAGCGTACCAGTTTGGCCAGTATGAGAGTGTCATTCATCAGGTCCAGTAGTGGAGTGTGTGTGTGTGTGCAGTAGTACCAGTTTGGCCAGTATGAGAGTGTCATTCATCAGGTCCAGTAGTGTGAGTGTGTGTGTGTGTGTGTGCAGTAGCGTACCAGTTTGGCCAGTATGAGAGTGTCATTCATCAGGTCCAGTAGTGGAGTGTGTGTGTGTGTGTGTGTGTGCAGTAGCGTACCAGTTTGGCCAGTATGAGAGTGTCATTCATCAGGTCCAGTGGAGTGTGTGTGTGTGTGTGTGTGCAGTAGCGTACCAGTTTGGCCAGTATGAGAGTGTCATTCATCAGGTCCAGTAGTGGAGTGTGTGTGTGTGTGTGTGCAGTAGCGCACCAGTTTGGCCAGTATGAGAGTGTCATTCATCAGGTCCAGTAGTGGAGTGTGTGTGTGTGTGTGCAGTAGCGTACCAGTTTGGCCAGTATGAGAGTGTCATTCATCAGGTCCAGTAGTGGAGTGTGTGTGTGCAGTAGCGTACCAGTTTGGCCAGTATGAGAGTGTCATTCATCAGGTCCAGTAGTGGAGTGTGTGTGTGTGTGTGTGTGTGCAGTAGCGTACCAGTTTGGCGAGTATGAGAGTGTCATTCATCAGGTGGAGTGGTGGGTGTGTGTGTGTGTGCAGTAGCGTACCAGTTTGGCCAGTATGAGAGTGTCATTCATCAGGTCCAGTAGTGGAGTGTGTGTGTGTGTGTGTGTGCAGTAGCGTACCAGTTTGGCCAGTATGAGAGTGTCATTCATCAGGTCCAGTAGTGGTGTGTGTGTGTGTGTGTGCAGTAGCGTACCAGTTTGGCCAGTATGAGAGTGTCATTCATCAGGTCCAGTAGTGGTGTGTGTGTGTGTGTGCAGTAGCGTACCAGTTTGGCCAGTATGAGAGTGTCATTCATCAGGTCCAGTAGTGGAGTGTGTGTGTGTGTGTGCAGTAGGCACCAGTTTGGCCAGTATGAGAGTGTCATTCATCAGGTCCAGTAGTGGAGTGTGTGTGTGTGTGTGCAGTAGCGTACCAGTTTGGCCAGTATGAGAGTGTCATTCATCAGGTCCAGTAGTGGAGTGTGTGTGTGTGTGCAGTAGCGTACCAGTTTGGCCAGTATGAGAGTGTCATTCATCAGGTCCAGTAGTGGAGTGTGTGTGTGTGTGTGTGTGTGTGCAGTAGGCACCAGTTTGGCCAGTATGAGAGTGTCATTCATCAGGTCCAGTAGTGGAGTGTGTGTGTGCAGTAGCGTACCAGTTTGGCCAGTATGAGAGTGTCATTCATCAGGTCCAGTAGTGGAGTGTGTGTGTGTGCAGTAGCGTACCAGTTTGGCCAGTATGAGAGTGTCATTCATCAGGTCCAGTAGTGGAGTGTGTGTGTGTGTGTGCAGTAGCGTACCAGTTTGGCCAGTATGAGAGTGTCATTCATCAGGTCCAGTAGTGGAGTGTGTGTGTGTGCAGTAGCGTACCAGTTTGGCCAGTATGAGAGTGTCATTCATCAGGTCCAGTAGTGGAGTGTGTGTGTGTGTGTGTGCAGTAGCGTACCAGTTTGGCCAGTATGAGAGTGTCATTCATCAGGTCCAGTAGTGGAGTGTGTGTGTGTGTGTGTGTGTGCAGTAGCGTACCAGTTTGGCCAGTATGAGAGTGTCATTCATCAGGTCCAGTAGTGGAGTGTGTGTGTGTGCAGTAGCGTACCAGTTTGGCCAGTATGAGAGTGTCATTCATCAGGTCCAGTAGTGGAGTGTGTGTGTGTGTGTGCAGTAGCGTACCAGTTTGGCCAGTATGAGAGTGTCATTCATCAGGTCCAGTAGTGGAGTGTGTGTGTGTGCAGTAGCGTACCAGTTTGGCCAGTATGAGAGTGTCATTCATCAGGTCCAGTAGTGGAGTGTGTGTGCAGTACCAGTTTGGCCAGTATGAGAGTGTCATTCATCAGGTCCAGTAGTGGAGTGTGTGTGTGTGTGTGTGTGTGTGCAGTAGCGTACCAGTTTGGCCAGTATGAGAGTGTCATTCATCAGGTCCAGTAGTGGAGTGTGTGTGTGTGTGTGTGTGCAGTAGCGTACCAGTTTGGCCAGTATGAGAGTGTCATTCATCAGGTCCAGTAGTGGAGTGTGTGTGTGTGTGTGTGCAGTAGCGTACCAGTTTGGCCAGTATGAGAGTGTCATTCATCAGGTCCAGTAGTGGTGTGTGTGTGTGTGTGTGTGTGTGCAGTAGCGCACCAGTTTGGCCAGTATGAGAGTGTCATTCATCAGGTCCAGTAGTGGAGTGTGTGTGTGTGTGTGCAGTAGCGTACCAGTTTGGCCAGTATGAGAGTGTCATTCATCAGGTCCAGTAGTGGAGTGTGTGTGTGCAGTAGCGTACCAGTTTGGCCAGTATGAGAGTGTCATTCATCAGGTCCAGTAGTGGAGTGTGTGTGTGTGTGTGTGTGTGCAGTAGCGTACCAGTTTGGCCAGTATGAGAGTGTCATTCATCAGGTCCAGTAGTGGAGTGTGTGTGTGTGTGTGCAGTAGCGTACCAGTTTGGCCAGTATGAGAGTGTCATTCATCAGGTCCAGTAGTGGAGTGTGTGTGTGTGTGTGCAGTAGCAGTACCAGTTTGGCCAGTATGAGAGTGTCATTCATCAGGTCCAGTAGTGGAGTGTGTGTGTGTGTGTGCAGTAGCGTACCAGTTTGGCCAGTATGAGAGTGTCATTCATCAGGTCCAGTGGAGTGTGTGTGTGTGTGTGTGCAGTAGCGTACCAGTTTGGCCAGTATGAGAGTGTCATTCATCAGGTCCAGTAGTGGAGTGTGTGTGTGTGTGTGTGCAGTAGCGTACCAGTTTGGCCAGTATGAGAGTGTCATTCATCAGGTCCAGTAGTGGAGTGTGTGTGTGTGTGTGTGCAGTAGTACCAGTTTGGCCAGTATGAGAGTGTCATTCATCAGGTCCAGTAGTGGAGTGTGTGTGTGTGTGTGCAGTAGCGTACCAGTTTGGCCAGTATGAGAGTGTCATTCATCAGGTCCAGTAGTGGAGTGTGTGTGTGTGTGTGCAGTAGCGTACCAGTTTGGCCAGTATGAGAGTGTCATTCATCAGGTCCAGTAGTGGAGTGTGTGTGTGTGTGCAGTAGCGTACCAGTTTGGCCAGTATGAGAGTGTCATTCATCAGGTCCAGTAGTGGAGTGTGTGTGTGTGTGTGCAGTAGCGTACCAGTTTGGCCAGTATGAGAGTGTCATTCATCAGGTCCAGTAGTGGAGTGTGTGTGTGTGTGTGCAGTAGCGTACCAGTTTGGCCAGTATGAGAGTGTCATTCATCAGGTCCAGTAGTGGAGTGTGTGTGTGTGTGTGCAGTAGCGTACCAGTTTGGCCAGTATGAGAGTGTCATTCATCAGGTCCAGTAGTGGAGTGTGTGTGTGTGTGTGTGCAGTAGCGTACCAGTTTGGCCAGTATGAGAGTGTCATTCATCAGGTCCAGTAGTGGAGTGTGTGTGTGTGTGTGCAGTAGCGTACCAGTTTGGCCAGTATGAGAGTGTCATTCATCAGGTCCAGTGGAGTGGTGTGTGTGTGTGTGTGTGCAGTAGCGTACCAGTTTGGCCAGTATGAGAGTGTCATTCATCAGGTCCAGTAGTGGAGTGTGTGTGCAGTAGCGTACCAGTTTGGCCAGTATGAGAGTGTCATTCATCAGGTCCAGTAGTGGAGTGTGTGTGTGTGTGTGTGCAGTAGCGTACCAGTTTGGCCAGTATGAGAGTGTCATTCATCAGGTCCAGTAGTGGTGTGTGTGTGTGTGTGCAGTAGCGTACCAGTTTGGCCAGTATGAGAGTGTCATTCATCAGGTCCAGTAGTGGAGTGTGTGTGTGTGCAGTAGTACCAGTTTGGCCAGTATGAGAGTGTCATTCATCAGGTCCAGTAGTGGAGTGTGTGTGTGTGTGTGTGTGTGTGCAGTAGCGCACCAGTTTGGCCAGTATGAGAGTGTCATTCATCAGGTCCAGTAGTGGAGTGTGTGTGTGTGTGTGCAGTAGCGTACCAGTTTGGCCAGTATGAGAGTGTCATTCATCAGGTCCAGTAGTGGAGTGTGTGTGTGTGTGTGCAGTAGCGTACCAGTTTGGCCAGTATGAGAGTGTCATTCATCAGGTCCAGTAGTGGAGTGTGTGTGTGTGCAGTAGCGTACCAGAGTGTCATTTGGCCAGTATGAGAGTGTCATTCATCAGGTCCAGTAGTGGAGTAGTGTGTGTGTGTGTGCAGTACCAGTTTGGCCAGTATGAGAGTGTCATTCATCAGGTCCAGTAGTGGAGTGTGTGTGCAGTACCAGTTTGGCCAGTATGAGAGTGTCATTCATCAGGTCCAGTAGTGGAGTGTGTGTGTGTGTGTGTGTGTGTGCAGTAGCGTACCAGTTTGGCCAGTATGAGAGTGTCATTCATCAGGTCCAGTAGTGGGTGTGTGTGTGTGTGTGTGTGTGTGCAGTAGCGTACCAGTTTGGCCAGTATGAGAGTGTCATTCATCAGGTCCAGTAGTGGAGTGTGTGTGTGTGTGTGTGTGTGTGTGTGTGTGTGTGCAGTAGCAGTACCAGTTTGGCCAGTATGAGAGTGTCATTCATCAGGTCCAGTAGTGGAGTGTGTGTGTGTGTGTGTGTGTGTGTGTGCAGTAGCGTACCAGTTTGGCCAGTATGAGAGTGTCATTCATCAGGTCCAGTAGTGGAGTGTGTGTGTGTGTGTGCAGTAGCGTACCAGTTTGGCCAGTATGAGAGTGTCATTCATCAGGTCCAGTAGTGGAGTGTGTGTGTGTGTGTGTGTGTGCAGTAGCGTACCAGTTTGGCCAGTATGAGAGTGTCATTCATCAGGTCCAGTAGTGGAGTGTGTGTGTGTGTGTGCAGTAGCGTACCAGTTTGGCCAGTATGAGAGTGTCATTCATCAGGTCCAGTAGTGGAGTGTGTGTGTGTGTGTGTGTGTGTGTGTGCAGTAGCGTACCAGTTTGGCCAGTATGAGAGTGTCATTCATCAGGTCCAGTAGTGGAGTGTGTGTGTGTGTGCAGTAGCGTACCAGTTTGGCCAGTATGAGAGTGTCATTCATCAGGTCCAGTAGTGGAGTGTGTGTGTGTGTGTGTGCAGTAGCGTACCAGTTTGGCCAGTATGAGAGTGTCATTCATCAGGTCCAGTAGTGGAGTGTGTGTGTGTGTGTGCAGTAGCGTACCAGTTTGGCCAGTATGAGAGTGTCATTCATCAGGTCCAGTAGTGGAGTGTGTGTGTGTGTGTGTGCAGTAGCGTACCAGTTTGGCCAGTATGAGAGTGTCATTCATCAGGTCCAGTAGTGGAGTGTGTGTGTGTGTGTGTGCAGTAGCGTACCAGTTTGGCCAGTATGAGAGTGTCATTCATCAGGTCCAGTAGTGGAGTGTGTGTGTGTGTGTGCAGTAGCGTACCAGTTTGGCCAGTATGAGAGTGTCATTCATCAGGTCCAGTAGTGGTGTGTGTGTGTGTGTGTGCAGTAGCGTACCAGTTTGGCCAGTATGAGAGTGTCATTCATCAGGTCCAGTAGTGGAGTGTGTGTGTGTGTGCAGTAGCGTACCAGTTTGGCCAGTATGAGAGTGTCATTCATCAGGTCCAGTAGTGGAGTGTGTGTGTGTGTGTGTGTGTGTGTGTGTGTGTGTGTGCAGTAGCGTACCAGTTTGGCCAGTATGAGAGTGTCATTCATCAGGTCCAGTAGTGGAGTGTGTGTGTGTGTGTGTGTGTGTGTGTGTGTGTGCAGTAGCGTACCAGTTTGGCCAGTATGAGAGTGTCATTCATCAGGTCCAGTAGTGGAGTGTGTGTGTGTGTGTGTGTGTGTGTGTGCAGTAGCGTACCAGTTTGGCCAGTATGAGAGTGTAATTCATCAGGTCCAGTAGTGGAGTGTGTGTGTGTGTGTGTGTGTGTGTGTGCAGTAGCGTACCAGTTTGGCCAGTATGAGAGTGTCATTCATCAGGTCCAGTAGTGGAGTGTGTGTGTGTGCAGTAGCGTACCAGTTTGGCCAGTATGAGAGTGTCATTCATCAGGTCCAGTAGTGGAGTGTGTGTGTGTGTGTGTGCAGTAGCGTACCAGTTTGGCCAGTATGAGAGTGTCATTCATCAGGTCCAGTAGTGGAGTGTGTGTGTGTATGTGCAGTAGCGTACCAGTTTGGCCAGTATGAGAGTGTCATTCATCAGGTCCAGTAGTGGAGTGTGTGTGTGTGTGTGCAGTAGCGTACCAGTTTGGCCAGTATGAGAGTGTCATTCATCAGGTCCAGTAGTGGAGTGTGTGTGTGTGTGTGCAGTAGCGTACCAGTTTGGCCAGTATGAGAGTGTCATTCATCAGGTCCAGTAGTGGAGTGTGTGTGTGTGTGTGCAGTAGCGTACCAGTTTGGCCAGTATGAGAGTGTCATTCATCAGGTCCAGTAGTGGAGTGTGTGTGTGAACGCTGTAGAAGGAGTAAGCAGCCTTTAGACTTCTGTGCTGTGGATGGTGCATCACTGTGGAGGGCAGGGTGTAGAAACTAGTGAAGTCTGTCAACACACCACCAGCACCCTGAGGGTAAACACAGAGTAGCAAATTAAAAGTACTCAGATGTCAGTATCTAATTATATTGAACAAAAATATAAATGCAACATGCAACAATTGTACTCAGTTACAGTGCATATAAGGAAATCAGTCAATTGAAATAAATTCCTTAGGCCCTAATCTATGGATTTCACATGATTGGGCAGGGGCGCAGCCATAGGCCCGCCCACTGGGAAGCCAGGGCCAGCCAATCAGAGTTTTCCCCACAAAAGGGCTTTATTACAGACAGAAATACTCCTCAGTTTCATCAACTATCCGTGTGGCTGGTCTCAGACGATCCCTGAGGTGAAGAAACCAGATGTGGAGGTCCTGGGCTGGCGTGGTTACACGTGGTCTGTGGTTGAGGCCAAATTCTCTAAAACGACGTTGGAGGTGGCTTATGGTAGAGAAATTAACATTCAATTATTTTGCAACAGCTCTGGTGGACATTCCTGCAGTCAGCCAATTGCACGCTCCCTCAATGCTTGACATCTGTGGCCTTGTGTTGTGTGACAAAACTGCACCTTTTAGAGTTGCCTTATATTGTCCCCAGCACAAGGTGCACTTGTTTAATCATGCCGTTTAATCAGCTTCTTGATATGCTACACCTGTTAGGTGGATGGATTATCTTGGCAAAGGAGAAATGCTCGCTAACAGGGATGTTGACAAGGTGGGCACAATATGAGAGAAATAAGCTTTTTGTGAGTATGGAACATTTCTGTTATCTTTAATTTCAGCTCATGAAAAATGGGATAAACACTTTACATGTTGCGTTTATATTTTTGTTCAGTATATCCATCTCATTATCTAATTGAACAGACAAAAAGGCAGACCCCTACCTCCACTACAAATGTGTCTATGATGTTGTCCTGAGGGAGGAACCAGTGTGCCACCTCCTCCTCGCCCATAGAGGGCGCCAGCTGGAAACGTCTCATGTGTTTCTGCAGCAGCTCCGTCACCTGCCGCACGTCACGCCTCTCCATCGCTCGCAAGCTCGGGGTCTTAGTGCTCTACAAAGCCGGAGAGAAAGGGGAGTTATACACATACACCCAACATCACACAGGCCTGTAACCATAAAGCAAAGTTTATTAGCCCCGTCAGCTGGGAGAAAAGTGTCTTGCTCAATGTAGGAGAGACGTGATAGATGGTGGAAGTGTAACATTGTGTGTGTTCTTACGTCTGGTAGTCTGTACAATTTCATGGTTCTCTGCAGCGTCATGTTTCTGCTCAGGTGAGAGAATTTCACCTCCACCAGCTTCCTGGGGTTCAGAGAACGATGCCAGTACCTGTTCACAAAACACTCCTGTTACAGTCAACTTACTACAGTTAGGCAACTTAAGTTAAGCATTCTATGTATTCTTATTATGTTAGGACAAATAGATTAATTGTGTCTGTGTACCTGCAGGTAGACACAGGTTTGGGTAGAACCACTCCTGCCGTGTAGACGGCCTGGAATATGCCCTCCAAGTTAACCCTTCGTGTGATCTCTCTGATCAGAACTGGAGCCACACGCTTTGAACGCAATTTCTTATGAACACACAGGAAGTTGATCTCAACCATTTTCTTTAAGCTGGAGAGGGAGGGAGGAAAACGTGTGCATCAAGTTCAGCACTGACATGCACCTGTCCACGACGTTGTTGATGTGTGTCCGCTGTGTGGTTAGAGCGTGTGTGGTGAGGGCGTGTGTGGTGAGGGCGTGTGTGGTGAGGGCGTGTGTGGTGAGGGCGTGTGTGGTGAGGGCGTGTGTGGTGAGGGCGTGTGTGGTGAGGGCGTGTGTGGTTAGGGCGTGTGTGGTGAGGGCGTGTGTGGTGAGGGCGTGTGTGGTGAGGGCGTGTGTGGTGAGGGCGTGTGTGGTGAGGGCGTGTGTGGTGAGGGCGTGTGTGGTTAGGGCGTGTGTGGTGAGGGCGTGTGTGGTGAGGGCGTGTGTGGTGAGGGCGTGTGTGGTGAGGGCGTGTGTGGTGAGGGCGTGTGTGGTGAGGGCGTGTGTGGTGAGGGCGTGTGTGGTGAGGGCGTGTGTGGTGAGGGCGTGTGTGGTGAGGGCGTGTGTGGTGAGGGCGTGTGTGGTGAGGGCGTGTGTGGTGAGGGCGTGTGTGGTGAGGGCGTGTGTGGTGAGGGCGTGTGTGGTGAGGGCGTGTGTGGTGAGGGCGTGTGTGGTGAGGGCGTGTGTGGTGAGGGCGTGTGTGGTGAGGGCGTGTGTGGTTAGAGCGTGTGTGGTTAGGGCGTGTGTGGTTAGGGCGTGTGTGGTGAGGCGTGTGTGGTGAGGGCGTGTGTGGTGAGGGCGTGTGTGGTGAGGGCGTGTGTGGTTAGGGCGTGTGTGGTTAGGCGTGTGTGGTTAGGGCGTGTGTGGTTAGGGCGCGTGTGGTGAGGGCGCGTGTGGTGAGGGCGCGTGTGGTGAGGGCGCGTGTGGTGAGGGCGCGTGTGGTGAGGGCGTGTGTGGTGAGGGCGTGTGGTGAGGGCGTGTGGTGAGGGCGCGTGTGGTGAGGGCGCGTGTGGTGAGGGCGCGTGTGGTGAGGGAGTGTGTGGTGAGGGAGTGTGTGGTGAGGGCGTGTGTGGTGAGGGCGCGTGTGGTGAGGGCGCGTGTGGTGAGGGCGTGTGGTTAGAGCGCGTGTGGTGAGAGCGTGTGTGGTGAGGGAGTGTGTGGTGAGGGCGTGTGTGGTTAGAGCGTGTGTGGTGAGGGAGTGTGTGGTGAGGGCGTGTGTGGTGAGGGCGTGTGTGGTGAGGGCGTGTGTGGTGAGGGCGTGTGTGGTGAGGGCGTGTGTGGTGAGGGCGTGTGTGGTGAGGGCGTGTGTGGTGAGGGCGTGTGGTGAGGGCGTGTGTGGTGAGAGCGTGTGTGGTGAGGCGTGTGTGGTGAGGGCGTGTGTGGTGAGGGGCGTGTGGTGAGGGCGTGTGTGGTGAGGGCGTGTGTGGTTAGGGCGTGTGTGGTGAGGGCGTGTGTGGTTAGGGCGTGTGTGGTGAGGGCGTGTGGTGAGGGCGTGTGTGGTGAGGGCGTGTGTGGTGAGGGCGTGTGGTGAGGGCGTGTGTGGTGAGGGCGTGTGTGGTGAGGGCGTGTGTGGTGAGGGCGTGTGTGGTTAGGGCGTGTGTGGTGAGGGCGTGTGTGGTGAGGGCGTGTGTGGTGAGGGCGTGTGTGGTGAGGGCGTGTGTGGTGAGGCGTGTGTGGTGAGGGCGTGTGTGGTGAGGGCGTGTGTGGTTGAGGCGTGTGTGGTGAGGGCGTGTGTGGTGAGGGCGTGTGTGGTGAGCGTGTGTGGTGAGGGCGTGTGTGGTGAGGGCGTGTGTGGTTAGGGCGTGTGTGGTTAGGGCGTGTGTGGTTAGGCGTGTGTGGTGAGGGCGTGTGTGGTTGAGGGCGTGTGTGGTTAGGAGCGTGTGTGGTGAGCGTGTGTGGTGAGGGCGTGTGTGGTGAGGGCGTGTGTGGTGAGGGCGTGTGTGGTGAGGGCGTGTGTGGTTAGAGCGTGTGTGGTGAGGGCGTGTGTGGTTAGAGCGTGTGTGGTTAGGGCGTGTGTGGTTAGGGCGTGTGTGGTTAGGGCGTGTGTGGTTAGGGCGTGTGTGGTTAGAGCGTGTGTGGTTAGAGCGTGTGTGGTTAGAGCGTGTGTGTGTAACTCACGTGTCATAGACGTGGATATCAGCAGGAATGGCACTGATGAAACCAACCAGTTTCTTATTGGAGGAAACCCTCACCCCACAATGCCACTGGGGCAACCAGCCTGGAGGACGCAACGCCCTGAGAGAGAGAGAAAGAGAGAAGAGAAGGAGAGAGGAGAGAGAGAGAAAGAGAAGGAGAAGATAAGGAGAGACAGGGGGAGAGATAAAAAAAGAGAAGGAGAGAGGGTGAGAGAGGAGAGAAAAATAAGGAAGCAGAGTAGTTTAGACAGAGGCCAAACACACAGACAGTTTAACATAATCTAAGTAGAGTATGGATTTGACTTACCATTTGAGAAAGCTGGGTGAGTAATCAAATCTAAACATGTTGTCATCATCCTCCACATAGTTCTCATTCAACAAGGTGTACAACTCCTTCAGCTGAGAGAGAGAAAGAGAGTCTTAGTAAAGTCTTCTGTCTGCACGACTTTGATGTCTGGTGGCAATGAATATAAACTTTTGAACACAAAGAAACATACACACTCACCACGTCAGCGTTGCTGAGGTCCAGCGTGTCCCACATAAAGCCCTGTGGTAGAGAGTAGGGCTCCTGTCTGATGTTGTCCTTATCAGCCTCCATGGGCCCATGGCTGGTTACAACCTCATCTGCCAAAACACAACCAGCCAATCACAACCAACCAGCCAGCCAATCACAACCAGGGGACTTGAGGAAATACAGCCAGTGTGTTTTCTTACTATAACAACGTGCTTAACTTTCTCTGATTGTGTGAGTACTGTATCTGTACATATTTACAGGGCCTATAGAAAGTTTACATCCCCTTGAACTTTTTTTGCGCTACAAAGTGATCTTGAAATAGATTTGTCATTGATCTGTACAAAATACTCAAAATTCTACACACTTTTACAAATGAATAAACATTTTATACTTAAATAGTCTTTTCAGACCCCTTGTTTAGACAAGCCTAAATTAGTTCAGAAGTAAAATGTGGCTTAACAAATCACATACGTTATATGGACTCACTGTGTGAAATAATAGGAGTTGACATGATTTTTGAATGAATGACTACTCCTTCCTCTGTCCCCCATACATACATCTGTAAGGTCCCTCAGTGAAGTATTGAATTTCAAGCACAGATTCAACTACAAAGACCAGGAAACTTTTTGAAAGCCTCATAAAGGGCAGTGATTGATAGATGGGTAACAATAACAAATCAGACATTGAATACATCTTTAAGAATGGTCAAGTTAATAATGATACTGTGGATGATGTATTAAACCACCCAGACACATCAAAGATGCAGAAGTCCTTAATTGAGCTGCAGGACAGGAAGGAAACTGCTTAGGGATGTCACAAGGAGGCCATTGGTGATTTTAAAACAGCTCTAGAGTTCAATGGCTGTGATGGGAGTAAACTGAGGATGGATCAACAACATTGTAGTGACTCCACAATAATGACCTAAATGACAGAGTGAGGATGGATCAACAACATTGTAGTGACTCTACAATAATGACCTAAATGACAGACTGAGGATGGATCAACAACATTGTAGTGACTCCACAATAATGACCTAAATGACAGACTGAGGATGGATCAACAACATTGTAGTGACTCTACAATAATGACCTAAATGACAGACTGAGGATGGATCAACAACATTGTAGTGACTCTACAATAATGACTAAATGACTCAACAAAATGACATAATGACCTAAATGACAGACTGAGGATGGATCAACAACATTGTAGTGACTCCACAATAATGACCTAAATGACAGACTGAGGATGGATCAACAACATTGTAGTGACTCTACAATAATGACCTAAATGACAGACTGAGGATGGATCAACAACATTGTAGTGACTCCACAATAATGACCTAAATGACAGACTGAGGATGGATCAACAACATTGTAGTGACTCCACAATAATGACCTAAATGACAGACTGAGGATGGATCAACAACATTGTAGTGACTCTACAATAATGACCTAAATGACAGACTGAGGATGGATCAACAACATTGTAGTGACTCCACAATAATGACCTAAATGACAGACTGAGGATGGATCAACAACATTGTAGTGACTCCACAATAATGACCTAAATGACAGACTGAGGATGGATCAACAACATTGTAGTGACTCTACAATAATGACCTAAATGACAGACTGAGGATGGATCAACAACATTGTAGTGACTCCACAATAATGACCTAAATGACAGACTGAGGATGGATCAACAACATTGTAGTGACAATAATGACCTAAATGACAGACTGAGGATGGATCAACAACATTGTAGTGACTCTACAATAATGACCTAAATGACAGACTGAGGATGGATCAACAACATTGTAGTGACTCCACAATAATGACCTAAATGACAGACTGAGGATGGATGAGGATGGATCAACAACATTGTAGTGACTCCACAATAATGACCTAAATGACAGACTGAGGATGGATCAACAACATTGTAGTGACTCTACAATAATGACCTAAATGACAGACTGAGGATGGATCAACAACATTGTAGTGACAATAATGACCTAAATGACAGACTGAGGATGGATCAACAACATTGTAGTGACTCTACAATAATGACCTAAATGACAGACTGAGGATGGATCAACAACATTGTAGTGACTCTACAATAATGACCTAAATGACAGACTGAGGATGGATCAACAACATTGTAGTGACTCTACAATAATGACCTAAATGACAGACTGAGGATGGATCAACAACATTGTAGTGACTCTACAATAATGACCTAAATGACAGACTGAGGATGGATCAACAACATTGTAGTGACTCCACAATAATGACCTAAATGACAGACTGAGGATGGATCAACAACATTGTAGTGACTCCACAATAATGACCTAAATGACAGACTGAGGATGGATCAACAACATTGTAGTGTGACCTAAATGACAGACTGAGGATGGATCAACAACAATGACTGAGGATGGATCAACAACATTGTAGTGACTCTACAATGACCTAAATGACAGACTGAGGATGGATCAACAACATTGTAGTGACTCCACAATAATGACCTAAATGACAGACTGAGGATGGATCAACAACATTGTAGTGACTCTACAATAATGACCTAAATGACAGACTGAGGATGGATCAACAACATTGTAGTGACTCCACAATAATGACCTAAATGACAGAGTGAAAAGAAGAATACAAATATAAAAAATACAAATATTGCAAAACATACATATTTATTCAACAAGGCACTAAAGTAATGCTGCAAAGAAAGCACAGCAAAGGAACACACTTTTTGGCATAAATGCTGCCTCCTTATTTTCAAGCATGGTGGTGTCTGCATCATGTTATGGGTATACTTGACATGAGCAAAGACTTCTGTTTCTTCACATCCTGAAATACTCAGGAGGGAGCTAAGCCCAGGCAAAATCCTAGAGGAAAACCTGCTTCAATCTGCTTTACACAAGACACTGGGAAAGGAATTTATCTTTTAGCAGGACAATAACCTACAACACAAAGCCAAATCTACACTGGTATTAATTACCAAGAAGACAGAAAATGTTCCTGAGTAGCCAAGAGAGATTTTCAAGCAGATTTATGTCAAAACTATGTCATTACTTGAAAATTGCTGTCTAGCCATGACCCCCAACACCTTGACAGAGCTTAAAGAATGTTGAAAATAAAATGGGCAAATATTGCACAATACAAGTGTGCAAAGCTCTTATGAGACTTACCCAAGAAGACTTACAGCTGTATCGCTGCCAAATGTGTTTCTAACATGTATTCACTCAGGGGACTGATTACTAATCTAATCAAAGTATATTAGTATTTCATTTGTTCAGCCCGCCTGGTGTTCAACATTCCCAAGTTCTCCCATGTCACCCCACACACTCCACTGGCTTCCAGTCGAAGCTCGCATCCACGACAAGACCCTGGTACTTGTCTACGGAGCAGCAAGAGGAACTACCTCTCCTTACCATCAGGCTATGCTCATATCCTACACCTCACCCGAGCACTCTGTTCTGCCACCTCTGGTCTCTTGTCCCTCCCACCCCACGGGAGGGCAGCTCCACCTCAGCCCAGTCCAAAAATAAATGCCTCCTTACTAGCTCTGACTAAGCTGATAGTAAGTACATTTTTCCTGAAAATAGCTATGACTGTGATATGTGGTTGTCCCACCCAACTAACTATCTTAAGATGAATGCACTAACTGTAAGTCACTCTGGATAAAAGCATCTGTTCAATGACTAAAATGTACATTTATATGAATATATCTATATTTTAAAACATTCTTCCACTGAGTATTTAGCATAGATCATATACAAGAAAATCACTAATAAATCAATTTTAATCCCAATTTGTAACTAAATGTAAAGAAATCCAAGGGGGTGTAGACTTTCTATAGGCTCTGAATGTGTAGTTTAGTAAAAGTGTGTGATCAAGGGTGTATGTCTCACTCACTGTGTGTGTGTGTCCCTACTCACTGAGTTTAGGTACTGGCTGTGTGTCCCAGAACTGGTACTTGTGTTTGGTGGCCTCGTCGATGCTCTTAGCTGGTCCCTGGCAGGACAGCAACTCCATGGCTCTCTGGATGTCCTGCAGCTTCTGCATGGGCAGCCCTGGGTTCTACACACAGGTGAGAAGGTTAGAACCCACACAGAGAGAGAGACAGAGAGAGAGAGACAGAGAGAGAGAGACAGAGAGAGAGAGAGAGAGACAGAGAGACAGAGAGAAAAATCCCAAATGGACCCCTTACAACCTATGCACTTGTGGAGATCTGAGAGGATTTGATTGGTATATGAAATATGGTGTAACTTCCACTTAGCCTATCTCAGGACAAGGTGGTGCTATTACCATATTGCTTAAACCTGTCAAATCCAGTCAGATCTCCACAAGGGCATAGGGCTTGATTTGATATTGGGGCAGAGCAAGAGGGGAGAGAGAGAGAGAGAGAGAGAGAGCAGTTAGTCACCTTTATCTCCTGTGAGTCTGAGGCAGAGTCTGACTTGCCCCCTCCAGAGCTCGGCTTCTCTTTCTTTCTCTTCTGTTTCTTCTTCTTCTTCTTAGCCCCCAAGTCTCCCCCCGGACTCCTACACACACAGAGATTTGATAGCTAGCTGGCTACATCTCTGCTCTGGAGTAAAGGTTAGCTGGTACTATTGTCATGCTGAATAATTAAAGTCCGGCTAAAATGGGGCCAGATTATGCATACCCCACTTGAGTTGCCGGACATTTATAAATCCACGAGTACCGCTGTAGGCTATAGTGGGTATACCTCAGTGGGTGTAACCGGAGCAGAGTAGCAATCACTCTGCCTAACAACGTTAGTTCACATACTGTTTTACGTCTAGCCTGCTGCTGTAACGTCAGAGAAGGACAGCCAAGGATATGCGCTGCTGTTAGCTAGCAAATGCGCCAGCAGTATAAAACTAAACATTTAGTTAGATAAATATCCATTTAGCTTATGTCATTCCATTGACAATTGCTTTAAATGCAAACAAGCCAATCCTACAGGCTACTCGAATGCTAAACTGGCAATTTAGCTAGCTGGCCAGTTAGCTTGCAATAACTATACCGAGTCTCATTCATTCAAATGAAAAGCTACTAAGCTAGCTTTCATTTATATGGCTACACTGCCATGACATCCACAAGCCAGCAGGATTATAATACACTTGCTACTCAGACGACTGAGAGGGCCATCATCACATAAAAACATTATGTGATAGAATTAACGAACAGGGCATATATGGTCCTTGGTTGTAAAAACACAAACGTTAGATGTATGCGCGAGCTCATTATCCAAAGAAACTCATCCACCCCCTACACAGGACCGAGCCATCGGAGCGTGGACGCGTGCTGCCCGGGACTGCTGCGTTTTGTGTCTGGTTGGTGAAGCCGAGCCTCACCCTTGCATGTGTTCATTCTCCTCCTCGTTATCGCCATCTATTCCGCAGGTGTCCTGGTCGTCCAGCTCCAGGCTCTGCTGACTGGCTGCGGACTCGCTATCTTCCGCCATCATGGATGAAAACATATATTTATATATATTTATATATATATATATTTTTTTTAATATGCTGAATGAACAGGAGACAGGGAGGGATGGGAAAAACAAAGAGGTTATTCGGAAATAGCGCCATCTATTGCCCAATCTCCTCACAGCACGTTTGCAGAACAGTAGGCTCTGTTCCCAAATCACATCGAAACAAGGAGAGATCAGTGATACACTACATGACCAAATATTCCAAAAGCATGGGCATTAATATGGAGTTGGTCCCCCATTGTTGCTATAACAGCCTCTACTCTCCTGGTTAGTCTTTCCACTAGATGTTGGAATATTGCTGCAGGGACTTGTTTCCATTCAGCCACAAAGGCATTGGTGAGGTTAGGCCTGGCTCCAGTGGTCGTTCCAATTCATCCCAAAGGTGTTCGATGGGGTTGAGTTCAGGTGCCCTGTGCAGGCCAGTCAATTTCTTCCACACCAATCTCAAAACATTTCTGTATGGACCTCACTTTGTGCACGAGGGCAATGTCATGCTGAAACAGAAAAGGGCGTTCCTCAAACGGTTGCCACAAAGTTTGAAGCACAGAATCATCTAGAATGTGATTGTATGTTGTAGCGTTAAGACTTCCCTTCTCTGGAACTAAGGGGCCTCGCCTGAATCATGAAAAACCACCCCAGACCCTTATTCCTTCTCCACCAAACTTTACAGTTGACAAAGCATCCGGGCAGGTAGCGTTCTTCTCCTGGCATCTGCAAAACCCAGATTCGTCTGTCGGACTGCCAGATGGTGAAGCGTGATTCATCACTCCAGAGAACACGTTTCCACTGCTCCCGAGTCCAATGGCGGTGAGCTTTACACCACTCTAGCCGACGCTTGGCATTGCGCATGGTGATCTTAGGCTTGTATGCGGCTGCCCGGATATGGAAACCCAGCTCCGGACGAACAGTTCTTGTGTTGACGTTGCTTGCAGAGGCAGTTTGGAACTTGGTAGTGAGTGTTGCAACCACGGATAGACACGCTTCAGAAATCCAGTCCTGTGAGCTTGTGTGGCCGTTGTAGCTCCTAGATGTTTCCACTTCACAATAATAGCACTTAAGAGTTGACCGGGGCAGCTCTAGCAAGGCAGCAATTTGACAAACTGACTTGTTGGAAAGGTGGCATCCTATGACAGTGCCATGTTGAAAGTCACTGAGATATTCAGTAAGGCCATTCTACTGCCAATGTTTGTTTATGGAGATTGCATGGCTGTGTGCTCGATTTTATACACCTGTCAACAACGGGTGTGACTGAAATTGCCGAATCCACTAACTTGAATGGGTGTTCAAAAACTTTTGTATATACCAATCAACATTTTGAACACATCTACTCATTCAAGGGTTTTTCTTTATTTTCACTATTTTCTATATTGTAGAATATTAGTGAAGACATAACTTGAAATATCAGATGGAATTATGTAGTTACCAATTGTCTTTTTTTACAAATAAAAATATACTTAATATTTTAGATTCTTCAAAGTAGCCACCCGTTGCCTTGAAGACAGCTTTGCACACGCTTGGCATTCTCTCAACCAGCTTCATGAGGAATGTTTTTACAACAGTCTTCAAGGATTTACCTGTCTCAGCCTCCAGTATTTATGCTGAAGTAGTTTGTGTCGGGGGGCTAGGGTCAGTCTGTTGTACATGGAGTACTTCTCCTGTCTTATCCGGTGTCCTGTGTGAATTTAAGTATGCTCTCTCTAATTCTCTCTTTCTCTCGGAGGACCTGAGCCCTCGGACCATGCCTCACGACTACCTGGCATGACTCCTCCTTGCTGTCCCCAGTCCGCCTGGCCGTGCTGCTGCTCCAGTTTCAACTGTTCTGCCTCCGGCTATGGAACCCTGACCTGTTCACCGGACGTGCTACCTGTTCCAGACCTGCTGTTTTCAACTCTCTAGAGACAGCAGGAGCGTTAGAGATACTCTTAATGATCGGCTATGAAAAGCCAACTGACATTTACTCCTGAGGTGCTGACTTGCTGCACCCTCAACAACTACTGTGATTATTATTATTTGACCATCCTGGTAATTTATGAACATTTGAACATCTTGGCCATGTTCTGTTATAATCTCCACCCGACACAGCCAGAAGAGGACTGGCCACCCCTCATAGCCTGGTTCCTCTCTTGGTTTCTTCCTAGGTTTTGACCTATCTAGGGAGTTTTTCCTAGCCACCGTGCTTCTACACCAGCATTGCTTGCTGTTTGGGGTTTTAGGCTGGGTTTCTGTACAGCACTTTGAGATATCAGCCGATGTAAGAAGGGCTATATAAATACATTTGATTTGATATGCTGAGCACTTGTTGGCTGCTTTTCCTTCACTCTACAGTCCAACTCTTCCCAAACAATCTCAATTGGGTTGAGGTCAGGTGATTGTGGAGGCCAGGTCATCTGATACAGCACTCCATCACTCTCTTTGGTCAAATAGCCCTTACACAGCCTGGAAGTGTGTTTTGGGTCATTGTCCTGTTGAAAAACAAATTAAAGTTTCACTTCACTAAGCGTAACCCAGATGGGATGGCGTATCGCTGCAGAATGGTGTGGTAGCCAACACTGGTTAAGTGTGCCTTGAAATCTAAATAAATCACAGACAGTGTCACCAGCAAAGCACCCCCACACCTTCTCCTCCCAACTTCACGGTGGGAACCACACATGGAGATCATCCGTTCACCTACTCTGTGTCTCAAAGACATGACGGTTGGAACCAAAAATCTCAAATTTGGACTCATCAGATCAAAAGACAAATTTCCACCGATCTAATGTCCATTGCTCATGTTTCTTGGCCCAAGCAAGTCTCTTCTTATTGGTGTCCTTTAGTAGTGGTTTCTTTGCAGCAATTGGACCAGGATGGCCTGACTCACGCAGTCTCCTCTGAACAATTGATGTTGAGATGTGTCTGTTACTTGAACTATGTGAAGCATTTATTTGGGCTGCAATCCGAGGTGCAGTTAACTCTTAAGGAACTTATCCTCTGCAGCAGAGGTAACTCTGTGTCTTCATTTCCCGTGGCAGTCCTTATAAGAACTACTTTCATCATAGCACTTGATGGTTTTTACGACTGAACTAGTCCAGAGTGACTGACCTTCGTGTCTTAAAATAATGGACAGTTGTTTCTCTCTGCTTATTTAATCTGTTCTTGCCATAATATGGACTTGGTCTTTTACCAAATAGGGCTATCTTCTGTATACCACCCCTACCGTTTAACAAGGCACACATGTTACTGGAAATGCATTCCAGGTGACTACCTCATGAAGCTGGTTGAGAGAATGCCAAGAGTGTGCAAAGCTGTCAATCAAGGCAAATGGTGGCTACTTTGAAGAATGTCAAATATAAAATATATTTTATTTGTTTACATTTTTTTTGGTTACTACATGATTCCATGTGTTTTGACATCTTGTTGATGATATTTAAAAAATATATATGATGGAAATGTTTGATCTATTACATTTACATTTACGTCATTTAGCAGACGCTCTTATCCAGAGCGACTTACAAATTGGTGCATTCACCTTATGACATCCAGTGGAACAGCCACTTTACAATAGTGCATCTAAATCTTATCTATGCTATAGTCAAAAGTTTGGACACACCTCATTGGTGTGTCCAAACTTTTGACTATAGCAGATCAAACATTTCCATCATATATATTTTTTAAATAACATCAACATTGCCACACTATGGAGCGCGTCTGTCAGCTACTGAAATCAGGGGGAAACGGCTGAGCTGCAGGTTCTCTGGCCATTATTATTTTTATTTTACCTTTATTTAACTAGGCAAGTCAGTTAAGAACAAATTCTTATTTTCAATGACGGCCTAGGAACAGTGGGTTAACTGTTCAGGGGCAGAACGACAGATTTGTACCTTGTCAGCTCGGGGGTTTGAACTAGTCCAACGCTCTAACCACTAGGCTACCCTGCCGCCCGATGGAGGGTTGATATGCTGCTCCATGAAATCCGCCCTTAGTAACCGGTAAGGCCTTGAGGGGGGAGTCAGGTTCTCCCAGTCAGCAAGATGTTGATTGATTTCCTGTCTATATACAGGTCCGTCAAAAGGAGCATGAAATCTGACAAGCCTAATGGAAACTGATAGGTCAACCATAAGGGAATGAAAAGCTTTACCATAAGCTGTCAATCTCTCTCTCTGAACCTGTGTGGTTCAGTAATGTAGAACATGTAGCCATGACTACTGCTTTAGTTATCAGATGCATTAACGTGAGCCATGCATCTGGATACAGTCTAACCCTGAAGCATTTGACGTTGATCTACAGAGGATGACTCAATTATGTTCTCCTTAATTCTACTACACCCAAACTTGCTCTATAGTCTCTAGACTAGTGCTAAACCATACACAGAAGATGCAGAAGTCCAGTTTGTCTCTTTATTCAGAATAATACGCGTAAATTATAATACAAGCAACCAGTTAAGACATTCAGAATGGATGGAACAGTAACATACAGTACTCTCCCAGAGTGGTTACTATGGTGATGGAGTACAGAGCAAGAGAGAGAGGATGAGGGGTCATTCACAACACTAGCTCACATGTCAACATGTAGAGGAGAGAACTATATACACTGTAATGCCTCAGATATCATATGCTCACACACACACACACACACACACACACACACACACACACACACACACACAGTATATTGTCTGCACGCACAGATATGAACACTCAGGCACATGCTTGTGCAGAAAGACATGAGTACAGACAGAGACGGGCCCACACACTGGCACACAGAGGCAGATGCAAAAGTCAATAAACAATCTAGCTACGGTCACACAGCATCCTCCCATTGTGACTGAGGAGAGGAGAGAGGGGGTTGCTGCATGCTGTCTGCCAGGGACAGAGGGAGGAGAGGAGAGAGAGGGATGCTGCATGCCGTCTGCCAGGGACAGAGGGAGGAGAGGAGAGAGGGGGTTGCTGCATGCCGTCTGCCAGGGACAGAGGGAGGAGAGGAGAGAGGGGGATGCTGCATGCTGTCTGCCAGGGACAGAGGGAGGAGAGGAGAGAGGGGGTTGCTGCATGCCGTCTGCCAGGGACAGAGGGAGGAGAGGAGAGGGGATGCTGCATGCCGTCTGCCAGGGACAGAGGGAGGAGAGGAGAGAGGGGGATGCTGCATGCCGTCTGCCAGGGACAGAGGGAGGAGAGGAGAGAGGGGGATGCTGCATGCTGTCTGCCAGGGACAGAGGGAGGAGAGGAGAGAGGGGGTTGCTGCATGCCGTCTGCCAGGGACAGAGGGAGGGGGGGGGATGCCGTCTGAGGGACAGAGGGAGGAGAGGAGAGAGGGGGGGATGCTGCATGCCGTCTGTCAGGGACAGAGGGAGGAGAGGAGAGAGAGGGGGATGCTGCATGCCGTCTGCCAGGGACAGAGGGAGGAGAGGAGAGAGGGGGTTGCTGCATGCCGTCTGCCAAGGACAGAGGGAGGAGAGGAGAGAGGGGGATGCTGCATGCCGTCTGCCAGGGACAGAGGGAGGAGAGGAGAGAGGGGGATGCTGCATGCCGTCTGCCAAGGACAGAGGGAGGAGAGGAGAGAGGGGGTTGCTGCATGCCGTCTGCCAAGGACAGAGGGAGGAGAGGAGAGAGGGGGATGCTGCATGCCGTCTGTCAGGGACAGAGGGAGGAGAGGAGAGAGGGGGGGATGCTGCATGCCGTCTGCCAGGGACAGAGGGAGGAGAGGAGAGAGGGGGATGCTGCATGCCGTCTGCCAGGGACAGAGGGAGGAGAGGAGAGAGGGGGGATGCTGCATGCCGTCTGCCAAGGACAGAGGGAGGAGAGGAGAGGGGGTTGCTGCATGCCGTCTGCCAGGGACAGAGGGAGGAGAGGAGAGGGGGGGGGGATGCTGCATGCCGTCTGTCAGGAACAGAGGGAGGAGAGGAGAGGGGGGGATGCTGCATGCCGTCTGCCAAGGACAGAGGGAGGAGAGGAGAGAGGGGGATGCTGCATGCCGTCTGCCAGGGACAGAGGGAGGAGAGGAGAGAGTGGGATGCTGCATGCTGTCTGCCAGGGACAGAGGGAGGAGAGGAGAGAGTGGGATGCTGCATGCCGTCTGCCAGGGACAGAGGGAGGAGAGGAGAGTGGGATGCTGCATGCTGTCTGCCAGGGACAGAGGGAGAGAGGAGAGAGTGGGATGCTGCATGCTGTCTGCCAGGGACAGAGGAGGGAGGAGAGAGTGGGATGCTGCATGCTGTCTGCCAGGGACAGAGGGAGGAGAGGAGAGAGTGGGATGCTGCATGCCGTCTGCCAGGGACAGAGGGAGGAGAGGAGAGAGTGGGATGCTGCATGCCGTCTGCCAGGGACAGAGGGAGGAGAGCATGCTGGAGGGACAGAGGGAGGAGAGGAGAGAGGGGGTTGCTGCATGCCGTCTGCCAGGGACAGAGGGAGGAGAGGAGAGAGGGGATGCTGCATGCCGTCTGCCAGGGACAGAGGGAGGAGAGGGAGAGGGGGTTGCTGCATGCCGTCTGCCAGGGACAGAGGGAGGAGAGGAGAGAGGGGTTGCTGCATGCTGTCTGCCAGGGACAGAGGGAAGAGAGGAGAGAGGGGATGCTGCATGCTGTCTGCCAGGGACAGAGGGAGGAGAGGAGAGAGGGGTTGCTGCATGCCGTCTGCCAGGGACAGAGGGAGGAGAGGAGAGACGGGGTTGCTGCATGCCGTCTGCCAGGGACAGAGGGAGGAGAGGAGAGAGGGGTTGCTGCATGCCGTCTGCCAGGGACAGAGGAGGAGAGGAGAGAGGGGATGCTGCATGCTGTCTGCCAGGGACAGAGGGAGGAGAGGAGAGACGGGGTTGCTGCATGCCGTCTGCCAGGGACAGAGGGAGGAGAGGAGAGAGGGGTTGCTGCATGCTGTCTGCCAGGGACAGAGGGAGGAGAGGAGAGAGGGGGTTGCTGCATGCCGTCTGCCAGGGACAGAGGGAGGAGAGGAGAGACGGGGTTGCTGCATGCCGTCTGCCAGGGACAGAGGGAGGAGAGGAGAGAGGGGGTTGCTGCATGCCGTCTGCCAGGGACAGAGGGAGGAGAGGAGAGAGGGGGATGCTGCATGCTGTCTGCCAGGGACAGAGGGAGGAGAGGAGAGAGGGGGTTGCTGCATGCCGTCTGCCAGGGACAGAGGGAGGAGAGGAGAGACGGGGTTGCTGCATGCTGTCTGCCAGGGACAGAGGGAGGAGAGGAGAGAGGGGGTTGCTGCATGCCGTCTGCCAGGGACAGAGGGAGGAGAGGAGAGAGGGGGATGCTGCATGCTGTCTGCCAGGGACAGAGGGAGGAAAGGAGAGAGGGATGAGGTAGTGGAGGGTTAGAGCTCAACAGGGGATAGGAGAAATAAATAGCTAGCTGAACTGATCAACTGATGTGTACGAGTCAACTTGTTCAAAGGCACTTGGAAAACGAGGAAGTCGATTATAGTGGTTTCCAAACGTCAGGATGCGGTTTGGTTTCAGAGAAAAGGCTTGGGTGTGTGTCTGTTAAAACTCTGTACTTACAGTAAGGGAAAAAAAACGATAAAACATATGAGTAGAAAATAGCATAAACGTATTTGAGTAAAACAGTTTGGCAACTAAAATCACAGAGTACTTAAAATGACAAAACAAGGCATCTCAAGCAACTGTATAAAAGTGATGCATAGCCAGCCGTTCAGAGCAAAGTATGCCGAAGTCAGTGGTTCAACGCACAAAACCTTCATATAAAACCTCACTGGTAGAGTGCTGCAATATCAACAGTCACCAACAGAGGGGGCTGTATCCCATTATCTGATTCACCAGTCGTGTGGATGGGAAACTGAAGTTACACACACACTAATCTAAGGTACCCTAACTTTGGAAAATGGAAACCTAACAAAATATGTTTTAGTGTCACATACACTGGATAGATGCAGCCATAGTAGTACGGCGCCCCTGGAGCAAATCAGGGTTAAGTGCCTTGCTCAAGGGCACATCGACAGATTTTTCACCGTCTTGGTTTTGGGTATTCGAACCAGCGATCTTTGCGTTACTGGCCCACCGCTCTAACTGCTAGGCTACCTGCCGCCCAGATTAAGACTTGTGGGGGGAAAACTGATCGTAGATCTGTGCCTCTGGGCAGCATTATACATTAGAGTAGCTTCCTTTCCTGCTGTATGTATATCCTGTCCTAGTTACTGATCTGAAAACACTACTACTCCTTCTACCTAGACCTGCCAGTAGACATCCGCCATATTGCTTTTACTTTATTCCACAGCCCCTTTTTGCTGACACAGCTAATTTACTAAAGGCATAGCAGTTGTGCATTACATGTTCTCTGACGTTGTTAAGTTTGTTTTTAGTTCAGGAGTTCATCTGTATCACTCAGACAACGTCTCTATGGCATGTCTAGTCAGTGGCCTGTCCATGTAGTGTGGGGCTATGATGATACACAGGAAGGATTAGACATTAGAATGTATGGAGTTCCAACTGTTCCAATCGTTTCCATTCACTGACAATTCCATTTAGCTCCCAGTGCAGATGTACTTCCTGAATGATCTGGATCTATAGCTGGCCAATCCTTCTTCATGTCACTCTGGGGTGGGGTGGTGGGAGGGGAAGTAAAGTTATAGTTAAGGGTCAGAGGTTATTTGAGGTTAAAGACTGCCAATAGGGGGCGCTCCTCCCTCTTCTGCCAGGGGCTCTTCTTCTTCTCCTCCTCCTCCTCTCCGTGGTCGTCAGGGGCAACAGACAATAGGGCCGGTTGGTCATGCTCAGTCCTGAAGACCACGCCCTCGGACTCTGTGAGTGTGAGTGGGGGTGGAGAGGAGGAGGATGAGGGGGAGGAGAGGGGTGAAGGAGCCTCTTCCTGTATCATCCCCTCTCCTCTGTGTTCCTCTTCCTCTCCTCTGTCCTCCTCCTCTTCCTCTACTTGTTGATGTCCCTGTGTGTTCTGCAACCCTGGACCTAAAGGGCTGTCCTGGGGGCTACACTCAGGAGTCTCCCCCTCCAGGTCATCCACATATACCCGCTGGGTGTAGGCCATGGCAGGAGGGCCACTCTTTGTCCTCCCCCTCTCTCTGTCTTTCTCTCTTTCCCTCTCTCCTACCTTCCTCTCTACCTCCCTCCCCATCCGCCCTGCTCTGGGCTCATTCAGGTCCACCCCGGAGTCCAGACTTGCGTCGTTTCCGTTGACATGTCTACCACCACTGTTGTTACCATGGCTACCTCCTCCACCTGGATTCCCCTTGGCTTGCCCAGCCCGCTGCAAGTCTATGTAAGAGTGTCTTATGGCGTTAGACCGACCGTCCAATGAGACGAACCAGGCGCGCGGGTGTGTGAGGGGCTTCCCTCCCCGCAGTTCCATCAGTTTCCTCTCAGCCAATAGCGTGTCCTCGCCGTTCATTTGCATAATCCCTGACTCCCCAAGTGCTGTCGGGATAGACAGGGACTCTGATAGGCTGCTCCACTCCCCTTGCCCCTCTCCTTGTCCCTGGTTGGCTGAGGCGATAGCATAATCGGCGTGTGTTTGCCCCAGGGGCTGCTGGGAGTGTGAGGCGTTGAGCTCAGCCTGGATGGTCTCCAGGTCACTCTGCTGGTCAGTCTGTAAGAACAGGGCCTGGCCACACAGCGGGTGCTCCCCCGGCAGGCGCATGTAGTGGGCTGGGATCACCAGGGTGGGCCGGATCCTCCTGGGGTAACCGTCTCCTCCACTCAGCAGGTCCACGGAGCCACAGCACAACAGCTGGCCCGGCCTGGGGAGGGAGAGGGGCAGGGAGCCCAGGTGGTCCACAGACCGGGACAGGAGGTAGTCTGGGGGTCTGCGCTCACACCCCTCCCCTCTGATAGGGGAGACAGGTGGGGAGCAGGGCGAGGTAGCCTCACGCACACTAGTCCCGCCCTCCCCAACACCACTCAATTGACTTGCTGACGCCTGCACCTGATTTGAGGAGGAAAGTCTATCTGGGAGCTGATTGATGGATGAGCAGATAGAGGTGTATGATTGGCGGTAGCCGGCATCCGTCCCGGCGGAGAGGGCTGACTTTAACAGAAACGTCTCCACAGACTGACGGTAGTCTCTGCTGCGCGGCGTCAGGTTGCCTAGCGACGAGCCATGACGACTTCGGCTGTGGTTTCCTAGAGACATGCGGCTGTGGTTGCCATGGGAGACCAGGTCATGGCGATCGTAGGAGGAGGGTTTGAGCATGGGTGTGGTCATGTCGGGTTCTGCTGTCGTAGAGACCAGCTCCAAATGAACCTAGAGATGTGATAAGGTTTTAGTGTCAGTTTCACAGACAGTAGCGCTATGCCATTATCTAACATGCTCTTCAAACAGAATACACAGAACACACAGGGAACAATACCATCAATACACACTAACACAAAAGTGAAACAACTCAACAGAATATTAGCTGTGATTATAACAATAGAAAGTGCACTGGCAGTGGCAAAGTGCAGTGGCAAAGGGAGAAAGCATGTTTGTATGAAGAGACCAGTGGTCCCTGGCCTGGATGTTGACTGACCTCGCTGCTGATGAGGTGGGACATAGAGGTGGACTGGTCTCTCTTACTGCCCTCCAGACCAGACGACAGCGTCAGCTTCCGCTGGGACAGACGAGGCTTCACACAACCACGCCTGGAAAGAGAGAGACAGGGAGATAGTGAGGGAGAGACAGGGAGATAGTGAGGGAGAGACAGGGAGAGAGAGAAACGGGGAGACAGGGAGGGAGAGACAGGGAGATAGTGAGGGAGAGACAGGGAGATGGCGAGGGAGAGACAGGGAGATAGTGAGAAACGGGGAGACAGGGAGGGAGAGACAGGGAGATGGCGAGGGAGAGACAGGGAGATGGCGAGGGAGAGACAGGGAGATGGCGAGGGAGAGACAGGGAGATGGCGAGGGAGAGACAGGGAGATGGCGAGGGAGAGACAGGGAGATGGCGAGGGAGAGACAGGGAGATGGCGAGGGAGAGACAGGGAGATGGCGAGGGAGAGACAGGGAGATGGTGAGGGAGAGACAGGGAGATGGCGAGGGAGAGACAGGGAGATGGCGAGGGAGAGACAGGGAGATGGCGAGGGAGAGACAGGGAGATGGTGAGGGAGAGACAGGGAGATGGCGAGGGAGAGACAGGGAGATGGCGAGGGAGAGACAGGGAGATAGTGAGAAACGGGGAGACAGGGAGGGAGAGACAGGGAGATGGTGAGGGAGAGACAGGGAGATGGCGAGGGAGAGACAGGGAGATGGCGAGGGAGAGACAGGGAGATGGTGAGAAACGGGGAGACAGGGAGAGGGACGGGGAGACAGGAGAGATGGTGAGAAACGGGGAGACAGGGAGGAGAGAGGAGTGACGAGGGAGAGACAGGGAGATGGCGAGGAGAGACAGGGCATGGTAGTGAGAAACGGGGAGACAGGGACATGGTGAGAAACGGGGAGACAGGGAGGGGGACAGGGAGATGGTGAGGGAGAGACAGGGAGACAGGAGGGAGAGACAGGGAGATGGCGGTGAGGGAGAGACAGGGAGATGGTTGGTACCTGTGTCTAGTGGGGACATGTGTGTGTTGGTACCTGTGTCTAGTGGGGACATGGTGTGTGTTGGTGAGGGAGATGGGGAGATGGGGAACCTGTGTCTAGTGGGGACATGGTGTGTGTTGGTACCTGTGTCTAGTGGGGACATGGTGTGTGTTGGTACCTGTGTCTAGTGGGGACATGGTGTGTGTTGGTACCTGTGTCTAGTGGGGACAGGAGTGTGTTGGTACCTGTGTCTAGTGGGGACATGGTGTGTGTTGGTACCTGTGTCTAGTGGGGACAGGGAGATGGTGTGTGTTGGTACCTGTGTCTAGTGGGGACATGGTGTGTGTTGGTACCTGTGTCTAGTGGGGACATGGTGTGTGTTGGTACCTGTGTCTAGTGGGGACATGGTGTGTGTTGGTACCTGTGTCTAGTGGGGACATGGTGTGTGTTGGTACCTGTGTCTAGTGGGGACATGGTGTGTGTTGGTACCTGTGTCTAGTGGGGACATGGTGTGTGTTGGTACCTGTGTCTAGTGGGGACATGGTGTGTGTTGGTACCTGTGTCTAGTGGGGACATGGTGTGTGTTGGTACCTGTGTCTAGTGGGGACATGGTGTGTGTTGGTACCTGTGTCTAGTGGGGACATGGTGTGTGTTGGTACCTGTGTCTAGTGGGGACATGGTGTGTGTTGGTACCTGTGTCTAGTGGGGACATGGTGTGTGTTGGTACCTGTGTCTAGTGGGGACATGGTGTGTGTTGGTACCTGTGTCTAGTGGGGACATGGTGTGTGTTGGTACCTGTGTCTAGTGGGGACATGGTGTGTGTTGGTACCTGTGTCTAGTGGGGACATGGTGTGTGTTGGTACCTGTGTCTAGTGGGGACATGGTGTGTGTTGGTACCTGTGTCTAGTGGGGACATGGTGTGTGTTGGTACCTGTGTCTAGTGGGGACATGGTGTGTGTTGGTACCTGTGTCTGGGGACAGTGGGGACATGGGGTGTGTGTTGGTACCTGTGTCTAGTGGGGACATGGTGTGTGTTGGTACCTGTGTCTAGTGGGGACATGGTGTGTGTTGGTACCTGTGTCTAGTGGGGACTGTGTCTAGTGGGGACATGGTGTGTGTTGGTACCTGTGTCTAGTGGGGACATGGTGTGTGTTGGTACCTGTGTCTAGTGGGGACATGGTGTGTGTTGGTACCTGTGTCTAGTGGGGACATGGTGTGTGTTGGTACCTGTGTCTAGTGGGGACATGGTGTGTGTTGGTACCTGTGTCTAGTGGGGACATGGTGTGTGTTGGTACCTGTGTCTAGTGGGGACATGGTGTGTGTACCTGTGGTGGGGACATGGTGTGTGTTGGTACCTGTGTCTAGTGGGGACATGGTGTGTGTTGGTACCTGTGTCTAGTGGGGACATGGTGTGTGTTGGTACCTGTGTCTAGTGGGGACATGGTGTGTGTTGGTACCTGTGTCTAGTGGGGACATGGTGTGTGTTGGTACCTGTGTCTAGTGGGGACATGGTGTGTGTTGGTACCTGTGTCTAGTGGGGACATGGTGTGTGTTGGTACCTGTGTCTAGTGGGGACATGGTGTGTGTTGGTACCTGTGTCTAGTGGGACATGGTGTGTGTTGGTACCTGACATGGTGTGGTGTACCTGTGTGGGGACATGGTGTGTGTTGGTACCTGTGTCTAGTGGGGACATGGTGTTGGTACCTGTGTCTAGTGGGGACATGGTGGGTCTAGTGGGGACATGGTGTGTGTTGGTACCTGTGTCTAGTGGGGACATGGTGTGTGTTGGTACCTGTGTCTAGTGGGGACATGGTTGTGTGTTACCTGTGTCTAGTGGGGACTACCTGTGTCTAGTGGGGACATGGTGTGTGTTGGTAGTGGGGACATGGTGTCTAGTGGGGACATGGTGTCTAGTGGGGTGTACCTGTGTCTAGTGGGGACATGGTGTGTGTGGTACCTGTGTGTCTCTAGTGGGGACAGTGGGGACATGGTGTGTGTTGGTACCTGTGTCTAGTGGGGACATGGTGTGTTGGTACCTGTGTCTAGTAGTGTTGGTACCTGTGTCTAGTGGGGATGGTGTGTGTTGGTACCTGTGTCTAGTGGGGACTGTGTACCTGTGTCTAGTGGGGACATGGTGTGTGTTGGTACCTGTGTCTAGTGGGGACATGGTGTGTGTTGGTACCTGTGTCTAGTGGGGACATGGTGTGTGTGTGTGGGGACATGGCAGGTATCCCACCTGTGTCTAGCTGGGGAGATGCTCTTCAACCAGGCCCCTGATATACTCTTCAAACACAGTAAATCAGTGTAAAACTTTTTAGTCAATGTGCTGGCAGTTCTCCAGCCAACCACTGTGTCAGTCATAACTCACACTGGCCAGGAGCCATATGAGCTAGAATCATCATAACATAGCCAGACATGGTGTAAGTGACCTGGTTTTTATTTCGTCACCTGTGATCTAGTGGGGAGCGTAATCTCTGTCTATTATAGATGTCTGATGCAACCCAATTAGAAGGGAAGAACTAATGTACAGGGAGGGGGAAAGAGAAACAAGAGAAGGAGAGAAATGCCTGTGACCTGCATCTTTAGTGGGGACATGGTGTGTGCCTCCCTCCCTCCCTCACATACACACAGTGTCATCGATCCCCATGGACCAAGCACAGCTAAGCACAGAAACAGCCCAACCCAGCACAGCCCTGTCCTCTTGAGGAGTCAACTCTCACTGGATGACCTTTTACATCAGTGTACTGTATCCTCTGGCTGGAAGGCATCACACATGCAAGCATGCACACAGAGTCAATACTGGTCACCTTTACATTAATACTAGTCCTTTATTGACATCATTAACTTCTCTCTCTAATGTATTGACAGCATTAACTCCTCTCTGTAATGTATTGACATCATTAACTTCTCTCTGTAATGTATTGACAGCATTAACTCCTCTCTGTAATGTATTGACATCATTAACTCCTCTCTGTAATGTATTGGCATCATTAACTCCTCTCTGTAATGTATTGACATCATTAACTCCTCTCTGTAATGTATTGACATCATTAACTCCTCTCTGTAATGTATTGACATCATTAACTCCTCTCTCTAATGTATTGACAGCATTAACTCCTCTCTGTAATGTATTGAGTCTGGATGGGTAATTACATCATTGGTACCTGTGTCTGTAATGTATTGACATCATTAACTCCTCTCTGTAATGTATTGACATCATTAACTCCTCTCTGTAATGTATTGACATCATTAACTCCTCTCTGTAATGTATTGGCATCATTAACTCCTCTCTGTAATGTATTGACATCATTAACTCCTCTCTGTAATGTATTGAGTCTGGATGGTAATTACATCATTAACTCCTCTCTGTAATGTATTGACATCATTAACTCCTCTCTGTAATGTATTGACATCATTAACTCCTCTCTCTAATGTATTGAGTCTGGATGGTAATTACATCATTAACTCCTCTCTGTAATGTATTGACATCATTAACTCCTCTCTGTAATGTATTGACATCATTAAGTCCTCTCTGTAATGTATTGACATCATTAAGTCCTCTCTGTAATGTATTGAGTCTGGATGGTAATTACATCATTAACTCCTCTCTGTAATGTATTGACATCATTAACTCCTCTCTGTAATGTATTGACATCATTAACTCCTCTCTGTAATGTATTGGCATCATTAACTCCTCTCTGTAATGTATTGACATCATTAACGCCTCTCTGTAATGTATTGACATCATTAACTCCTCTCTGTAATGTATTGAGTCTGGATGGTAATTACATCATTAACTCCTCTCTGTAATGTATTGGCATCATTAACTCCTCTCTGTAATGTATTGACATCATTAACTCCTCTCTGTAATGTATTGAGTCTGGATGGTAATTACATCATTAACTCCTCTCTGTAATGTATTGACATCATTAACTCCTCTCTGTAATGTATGGAGTCTGGGATGGTAATTACATCATTAACTCTCTCTGTACCTGTCATTGTGTAATGTATTGACATCATTAACTCCTCTCTGTAATGTATTGAGTCTGGATGGTAATTACATCATTAACTCCTCTCTGTAATGTATTGACATCATTAACTCCTCTCTGTAATGTCTATTGACATCATTAACTCCTCTCTGTAATGTATTGGCATCATTAACGTCTCTGTAATGTATTGACATCATTAACGCCTCTCTGTAATGTATTGACATCATTAACTCCTCTCTGTAATGTATTGAGTCTGGATGGTAATTACATCATTAACTCCTCTCTGTAATGTATTGACATCATTAACTCCTCTCTGTAATGTATTGACATCATTAACTCCTCTCTGTAATGTATTGAGTCTGGATGGTAATTACATCATTAACTCCTCTCTGTAATGTATTGACATCATTAACTCCTCTCTGTAATGTATTGAGTCTGGATGGTAATTACATCATTAACTCCTCTCTGTAATGTATTGACATCATTAACTCCTCTCTGTAATGTATTGACATCATTAACTCCTCTCTGTAATGTATTGAGTCTGGATGGTAATTACATCATTAACTCCTCTCTGTAATGTATTGACAGCATTAACTCCTCTCTGTAATGTATTGACATCATTAACTCCTCTGTAATGTATTGACATCATTAACTCCTCTCTGTAATGTATTGGCATCATTAACTCCTCTCTAATGTATTGACATCATTAACTCCTCTCTGTAATGTATTGAGTCTGGATGGTAATTACATCATTAACTCCTCTCTAATGTATTGACATCATTAACTCCTCTCTGTAATGTATTGGCATCATTAACTCCTCTCTGTAATGTATTGAGTCTGGATGGTAATTACATCATTAACTCCTCTCTGTAATGTATTGAGTCTGGATGGTAATTACATCATTAACTCCTCTCTGTAATGTATTGACATCATTAACTCCTCTCTGTAATGTATTGGCATCATTAACTCCTCTCTGTAATGTATTGACATCATTAACTCCTCTCTGTAATGTATTGACATCATTAACTCCTCTCTGTAATGTATTGGCATCATTAACTCCTCTCTGTAATGTATTGACATCATTAACTCCTCTCTGTAATGTATTGACATCATTAACTCCTCTCTGTAATGTATTGAGTCTGGATGGTAATTACATCATTAACTCCTCTCTGTAATGTATTGAGTCTGGATGGTAATTACATCATTAACTCCTCTCTGTAATGTATTGACATCATTAACTCCTCTCTGTAATGTATTGGCATCATTAACTCCTCTCTGTAATGTATTGACATCATTAACTCCTCTCTGTAATGTATTGACATCATTAACTCCTCTCTGTAATGTATTGAGTCTGGATGGTAATTACATCATTAACTCCTCTCTGTAATGTATTGAGTCTGGATGGTAATTGACATCATTAACTCCTCTCTGTAATGTATTGACATCATTAACTCCTCTCTGTAATGTATTGACATCATTAACTCCTCTCTGTAATGTATTGAGTCTGGATGGTAATTGACATCATTAACTCCTCTCTGTAATGTACTCAACTCAAGAGAAGGATTGACATCATTAACTCCTCTCTGTAATGTATTGACATCATTAACTCATCTAACTCTGTAATGTATTGAGTCTGGATGGTAATTACATCATTAACTCCTCTCTGTAATGTATTGACATCATTAACTCCTCTCTGTAATGTATTGACATCATTAACTCCTCTCTGTAATGTATTGACATCATTAACTCCTCTCTGTAATGTATTGACATCATTAACTCCTCTCTGTAATGTATTGAGTCTGGATGGTAATTACATCATTAACTCCTCTCTGTAATGTATTGACATCATTAACTCCTCTCTGTAATGTATTGACATCATTAACTCCTCTCTGTAATGTATTGAGTCTGGATGGTAATTACATCATTAACTCCTCTCTGTAATGTATTGACATCATTAACTCCTCTCTGTAATGTATTGAGTCTGGATGGTAATTACATCATTAACTCCTCTCTGTAATGTATTGACATCATTAACTCCTCTCTGTAATGTATTGAGTCTGGATGGTAATTACATCATTAACTCCTCTCTGTAATGTATTGACATCATTAACTCCTCTCTGTAATGTATTGACATCATTAACTCCTCTCTGTAATGTATTGACATCATTAACTCCTCTCTGTAATGTATTGACATCATTAACTCCTCTCTGTAATGTATTGACATCATTAACTCCTCTCTGTAATGGTAATGACATCATTAACTCCTCTCTGTAATGTATTGAGTCATCATTAACTCCTCTCTGTAATGTATTGACATCATTAACTCCTCTCTGTAATGTACATCATTAACTCCTCTCTGTAATGTATTGACATCATTAACTCCTCTCTGTAATGTATTGAGTCTGGATGGTAATTACATCATTAAGTCTGTAATGTATTGACATCATTAACTCCTCTCTGTAATGTATTGTAATTACATCATTAACTCCTCTCTGTAATGTATTGACATCATTAACGCCTCTCTGTAATGTATTGACATCATTAACTCCTCTCTGTAATGTATTGAGTCTGGATGGTAATTACATCATTAACTCCTCTCTGTAATGTATTGACATCATTAACTCCTCTCTGTAATGTATTGACATCATTAACTCCTCTCTGTAATGTATTGACATCATTAATCTGTAATGTATTGGCATCATTAACTCCTCTCTGTAATGTATTGACATCATTAACTCCTCTCTGTAATGTATTGAGTCTGGATGGTAATGTATTGACATCATTAACTCCTCTCTGTAATGTATTGACATCATTAACTCCTCTCTGTAATGTATTGAGTCTGGATGGTAATGACATCATTAACTCCTCTCTGTAATGTATTGAGTCTGGATCATTAACTCCTCTCTGTAATGTATTGACATCATTAACTCCTCTCTGTAATGTATTGGCATCATTAACTCCTCTCTGTAATGTATTGACATCATTAACTCCTCTCTGTAATGTATTGACATCATTAACTCCTCTCTGTAATGTACATCATTAACTCCTCTCTGTAATGTATTGACATCATTAACTCCTCTCTGTAATGTATTGACATCATTAACTCCTCTCTGTAATGTATTGAGTCTGGATGGTAATTACATCATTAACTCCTCTCTGTAATGTATTGAGTCTGGATGGTAATTACATCATTAACTCCTCTCTGTAATGTATTGACATCATTAACTCCTCTCTGTAATGTATTGGCATCATTAACTCCTCTCTGTAATGTATTGACATCATTAACTCCTCTCTGTAATGTATTGAGTCTGGATGGTAATTACATCATTAACTCCTCTCTGTAATGTATTGGCATCATTAACTCCTCTCTGTAATGTATTGACATCATTAACTCCTCTCTGTAATGTATTGACATCATTAACTCCTCTCTGTAATGTATTGAGTCTGGATGGTAATTACATCATTAACTCCTCTCTGTAATGTATTGACATCATTAACTCCTCTCTGTAATGTATTGAGTCTGGATGGTAATTACATCATTAACTCCTCTCTGTAATGTATTGACATCATTAACTCCTCTCTGTAATGTATTGAGTCTGGATGGTAATTACATCATTAACTCCTCTCTGTAATGTATTGACATCATTAACTCCTCTCTGTAATGTATTGAGTCTGGATGGTAATTACATCATTAACTCCTCTCTGTAATGTATTGACATCATTAACTCCTCTCTGTAATGTATTGACATCATTAACTCCTCTCTGTAATGTATTGAGTCTGGATGGTAATTACATCATTAACTCCTCTCTGTAATGTATTGAGTCTGGATGGTAATTACATCATTAACTCCTCTCTGTAATGTATTGACATCATTAACTCCTCTCTGTAATGTATTGAGTCTGGATGGTAATTACATCATTAATCATCATTAACTCCTCTCTGTAATGTATTGAGTCTGGATGTAATGTACATCATTAACTCCTCTCTGTAATGTATTGATTGGTAATTACATCATTAACTCCTCTCTGTAATGTATTGACATCATTAACTCCTCTCTGTAATGTATTGAGTCATCATTAACTCCTCTCTGTAATGTATTGACATCATTAACTCCTCTCTGTAATGTATTACATCATTAACTCCTCTCTGTAATGTATTGACATCATTAACTCCTCTCTGTAATGTATTGAGTCATTACATCATTAACTCCTCTCTGTAATGTATTGACATCATTAACTCCTCTCTGTAATGTATTCATCATTAACTCCTCTCTGTAATTGAGTCTGGATGGTTGACATCATTAACTCCTCTCTGTAATGTATTGAGTCTGGATGGTAATTACATCATTAATTGAGTCTCATTAACTCCTCTCTGTAATGTATTGGCATCATTAACTCCTCTCTGTAATGTATTGACATCATTAACTCCTCTCTGTAATGTATTGAGTCTGGATGGTAATTACATCATTAACTCCTCTCTGTAATTAATCATTAACTCCTCTCTGTAATGTATTGACATCATTAACTCATTAACTCCTCTGTAATGTATTGAGTCTGGATGGTAATTACATCATTAACTCCTCTCTGTAATGTATTGACATCATTAACTCCTCTCTGTAATGTATTGACATCATTAACTCCTCTCTGTAATGTATTGAGTCTGGATGGTAATTACATCATTAACTCCTCTCTGTAATGTATTGACATCATTAACTCCTCTCTGTAATGTATTGACATCATTAACTCCTCTCTGTAATGTATTGAGTCTGGATGACATCATTAACTCCTCTCTGTAATGTATTGAGTCTGGATGGTAATTACATCTGTAATGTATGAGTCTGGACATCATTAACTCCTCTCTGTAATGTATTGAGTCTGGATGGTAATTACATCATTAACTCCTCTCTGTAATGTATTGACATCATTAACTCCTCTCTGTAATGTATTGACATCATTAACTCCTCTCTGTAATGTATTGAGTCTGGATGGTAATTACATCATTAACTCCTCTCTGTAATGTATTGACATCATTAACTCCTCTCTGTAATGTATTGACATCATTAACTCCTCTCTGTAATGTATTGAGTCTGGATGGTAATTACATCATTAACTCCTCTCTGTAATGTATTGTAATGTATTGCATCATTAACTCCTCTCTGTAATGTATTGACATCATTAACTCCTCTCTGTAATGTATTGAGTCTGGATGGTATTTACATCATAAACACACAGAGGTAAACCAGCTCCTTTCTAACAGTATGTGACATCATTCAGCTCAGTACTCCACAACATCACAGAACAAAATACATGCTGTCAGTTAAACTAGCAGAACAGGTTTCACCAAGTCTGTGTGTGTCTTTTGCTCAAGCGTCTGTGTGTGAGAGTTTGTGTGGGTCTGTATGCTCAAGCATCTGTGTGTGTGTGTGTGCGTGAGTTGCTGTGTGTGTGCTCAAGCATCTGTTAGTCTGTGTGAGAGTTGGTGTGTGTGTGAATTGGTGTGTGTATGCATCTGTGAGAGTTGGTGTGTGTGTGAGAGTTGTTGTGTGTGTGTGTGTGTGTGAGAGAGTTGGTGTGTGTGTGTGAGAGAGTTGGTGTGTGTGTGTGAGAGAGTTGGTGTGTGTGTGTTATCCCCTCTCCATGTGCAAGTCTAGACAACAACATTGGCTTCTTTGTGTGGAGAAAGAATGATCAGGCAGAAATATTTCTGGAGAAATCTCAAACACACACACACACACACACACACACACACACACACACACACACACACACACACACACACACACACACACACACACACACACACACAGGAGAAACTCAATTAAAGCCCCGGGTTTGTTATTTGGGGGTTGCTAGGGAAACGGTGGACTAAAACACAGAGGACCAGAGGTGGGTGTTTCTGGGAAATATTAACCATACAGCGTGCGTGTATTGACACAAGGCTACATACCCTCTGGCTATAAGGCATCCTGGGAACAGTGGCTTTCAATGGCAATCATGTAAAGGGTCACCCAGTGAGAGAGTTGACTCCTCATGAGAACATGGCTGTGCTGGGCTCGGTACAGTACTGTGTGTGATTGTTTACACCTATGTGTATATCTGTGTGTGTGTGTGTGTACCTCAGCTTGACTGATTCAAGCACTACTCTGGCTACCCTCCTAAATCACTCCACTGCTGTCTGAGTCAATGATCTACGGCTGACTACACCTCTACTGATCTGGGGAGGGAGGGATTTTCAAACAGGTTAGGCTACATTTCCTAACCAATCTTGTGATGTGGATGTAATCAGGAACAAGAAGTATTGTGTTTTGATGTGTGTTTTAATACGGTGCGTTACGTCCAATAATATGACAGATAATCTTTTAGAAAGTTCTCAATTATTCCATTCATAACTCTGCCCCACTGTAATCTCCCGTCTCACTGTACAGTGTGTGTGTGTGTGTGTGTGTGTGTGTGTGTGTGTGTGTGTGTGTGTGTGTGTGTGTGTGTGTGTGTGTGTGTGTGTGTGTTGCACTCTGGTACGGTTTTTCCCCCCAGTTCCTTTTAAAAAAAGTATGTAGTGATGCATTTCCCAGCCTGACTGAGATACACACATCCCATTACCTTTCAGGAAACATAGATCCCACGGATGAAGGATGCAGAAGGGTTAGACACACAACACGTACCTTACCCTACTGATTAGAGGTTCCGAGGGGAGGAATTCTGGACCCAAACACAGGAAATCTGCTCCCTGCTCAGAAAAACTGAAAAGCTGTGTGTGTGTGTGTGTGTGTGTATGTACTCACCTAGACTGGGGTCGAACCTCCAGGCTGGGATGTGTTGGTTCTCCTTCAGGCCGCTATTGGCCGGTAGAGAGATGGAGATGCTGATTGGGCAGTTCACCTGGAGCTCCACCCCCTCGCTGGCAAATAGGTGGACAGAGATGGCCGCCACTGGAGTCAGCTCAAACCTACGCTCACTTCCTGTTAGAGGAGAAGAGGAGAGCCAAAAGAGAGGTGTAGTGAGAGGTGTAGTGAGAGGGAGAGAGAGAGAGCGGAGAGGTGTAGTGAGAGGGAGAGAGAGAGAGAGGAGAGGTGTAGTGAGAGGGAGAGAGAGAGAGAGAGAGAGGAGAGGTGTAGTGAGAGGGAGAGAGAGAGAGAGAGAGAGAGAGAGAGAGAGAGAGAGAGAGAGAGAGAGAGAGAGAGAGAGAGAGAGAGGTGTAGTGAGACGGGGAGGGAGAGGTGTAGTGAGAGGGAGGGAGAGGTGTAGTGAGAGGGAGGGAGAGGTGTAGTGAGAGGGAGAGAGAGGAGAGGTGTAGTGAGAGGGGGAGAGAGGGGAGAGGTGTAGTGAGAGGGAGAGAGAGAGGAGAGGTGTAGGGAGAGAGAGAGAGGAGAGGTGTAGTGAGAGGGAGAGAGAGGAGAGGTGTAGTGAGAGGGAGAGAGAGGAGAGGTGTAGTGAGAGGGAGAGAGAGGGGAGAGGTGTAGTGAGAGGGAGAGAGAGGGGAGAGGTGTAGTGAGAGGGAGAGAGAGAGAGGAGAGGTGTAGTGAGAGGGAGAGAGAGGGGAGAGGGGAGTGAGAGGGAGAGAGAGAGAGAGGAGAGGTGTAGTGAGAGGGAGAGAGAGAGGAGAGGTGTAGTGATCCCTCCCTTGACCCCACCTGCCCACCCACCCATCTGTCCCTTCACCCCACATCTCCACCCACCCACTTACCCCTCATCCATCCCTTCACCACATACTCCCCACCAGCCCTTCATGTCTTCTATCCCACCCACCCTTCATCCCCCTCCTCCCTTCACCCCATCCACCACTCATCCATATGTCAAATACTTGATTTAGTTTGTTGGATACAACGGCACCAATGGAATGGTACCAAGAGTGTATTCCACCTAAGTCTGTCCCAGTCCCAGTGGAGGTACCTGTTCCGTTGCCCCCCAGGCCCTGTAGGTAGGGGAAGTGCTGGATGTGGCTGGGGTTGTTGGCCACAGTCAGCAGGGCAGTGAGATTGCTGTAGGATGAGTTGGGAGGGAGGCTCAGGGCTCGACGCTGGAACTGAACCCAGGACTGACCCCTCGATCCTGGGGAGGAAAGGGGGGGGGTCAGGAACCACTCAAACACTTAGATCCAGTGTTCCTTAGTGTCCATCTCCCCTGTAATCCTTGTAGCTCGTCAGATGAATGTCTGGAAGATGTGTGATGAACGCCATATGGACGCTGGCCTTCTCTCCTCTCTTATCACTGTTTTTACTCCTCCATATTACATCTCAACTTTCTAATGGTTTTTCTCTTTTACTCAATCAGTTCCTTCCATCTCCCTCTGCCACCCTTCCTCTCTCTCTCCCTCTTTCTCTCTCACTGCCTCCCTCTTTCTCTCTCTCTCCCTCTTTCTCTCTCACTGCCTCCCTCTTCCTCTCTCTCTCCCTCTTTCTCTCTCACTGCCTCCCTCTTCCTCTCTCTCCCTCTTTCTCTCTCACTGCCTCCCTCTTCCTCTCTCTCTCCCTCTCTCTCACTGCCTCCCTCTTCATCTCTCTCTCCCTCTCTCTCTCACTGCCTCCTTCCATCTCCCTCTGCCACCCTTCCTCTCTCTCTCCCTCTTTCTCTCTCACTGCCTCCCTCTTCCTCTCTCTCTCCCTCTTTCTCTCTCACTGCCTCCCGCTTTCTTCCTCTGTCTCACTGCCTCTCTCTAAGGGGTGTATTGGCATGGGAACACAGGGCTAAAGCAAGTGGAATAGATAAACAAAAGTCAAATAAAACAACACAAAATGAACAGTAAACATTACACTCAAAAGTTCATTATGTGCAAATAGTTAAAGTATAAAAGGGAAAATAAATAAATATGGGTTGTATTACAATGGTGTTTGTTCTTCACTGGTTGCCCTTTTCTTGTGGCAACAGGTCACACATCTTGCTGCTGTGATGGTATACTGTGGTATTTAACCCAATAGATGGGAGTTTATCAAAATTTGATTTGTTTTTCGAATTCCTTGTAGGTCTGTGTAATCTGAGGGAAATATGTCTCTCTAATATGGTCATGCATTTGGCAGGAGGTTAGGAAGTGCAGCTCAGTTGCCACCTCATTTTGTGGGCAGTGTGTATATAGCAGGTCTTCTCTTCAGAGCCATGTCTGCCTACAGCAGCCTTTCTCAATAGCAAGGCTATGCTCACTGAGTCTGTACATAGTCAAAGCTTTCCTTAAGTTTGTGTCAGTCACAGTGGTCAGGTATTCTGCCGCTGTGTACTCTCTGTTTAGGGCCAAATAGCATTTTAGTTTGCTCTGTTTTTTTGTTACATTTTTCCAATGTGTCAAGTAATTTTCTTTTTGTTTTCTCATGATTTGGTTGGGTCTAATTGTGTTGCTGTCCTGGGGTTCTGTGGGGTCTGTTTGTCAACAGAGCCTCGGGACCAGCTTGCTTACGGGACTCTTCTCCAGGTTCATCTCTCTGTAGGTGATGGCTTTATTATGGAAGGTTTGGGAATCACTTCCTTTTAGGTGGTTATAGAATTTAACGGCTCTTTTCTGGATCTTAATAATTAGTGGGTATCGGTCTTATTCTGCTCTGCATTATTTGGTGTTCTACGTTGTACATGGAGGATATTTTTACAGAATTCTGCGTGCAGAGTCTCAATTTGGTGTTTGTCCCATTTTGTGAATGTTTGGATTCAATGGATTCTATAACTGATTCTAGTATTTGTAGCCAGATCCTAATGGTATGTCTAATTGTATGTTCCTTTTGATGACAGAAGGTCCTTCTTGTCTCTCAGATCGTTCACAGCTTTGTGGAAGTTATCTGTGGCACTGATGTTTAGGCTGAAGTATGTTTAGGCCGACTACAAACTATCTATAACTGGGCTAATAGCTCACTAACTAGAATCAAATCACATTTTATTGGTCACATACAGTGGGGCAAAAAAGTATTTAGTCAGCCACCAATTGTGCAAGTTCTCCCACTTAAAAAGATGAGAGGCCTGTAACCTTCATCATAGGTACACTTCAAATATGTCAGACAAAATGAGGGGGGGGGGGAATCCAGAAAATCACAATGTAGGATTTTTAATGAATTTATTTGCAAATTATGGTGGAAAATAAGTATTTGGTCAATAACAAAAGATTATCTCAATACTTTGTTATATACCCTTTGTTGGCAAAGGGACCAGGACGACTGATCCGTGTGAAGGAAAGAATGAATGGGGCCATGAATCGTGAGATTTTGAGTGAAAACCTCCTTCCATCAGCAAGGGCATTGAAGATGAAACGTGGCTGGGTCTTTCAGCATGACAATGATCCCAAACACACCGCCCGGGCAACGAAGGAGTGGCTTCGTAAGAAGCATTTCAAGGTCCTGGAGTGGCCTAGCCAGTCTCCAGATCTCAACCCCATAGAAAATCTTTGGAGGGACTTGAAAGTCCGTGTTGCCCAGCAACAGCCCCAAAACATCACTGCTCTAGAGGAGATCTGCATGGAGGAATGGGCCAAAATACCAGCAATACCAGAATTAGTGTTAGTATTGGAGTAAGGGGTTGTGGGTTAGGAGATGGTGTTGGGGTATGGTTAGAGGTTAAGGAAATTAGGATTTAGAATGGGAATCAATTGTAAAATTTTAGTTAAACAAGACTGTGTGTGTAAAAGAGAAGTTTGTATAGTGGGGCTTCACGATGATGTCATAGTGTTTCCACTGTGATGAGTGTACATTCCTGGGCAATGAGACACCGCTGCAGCCGTGCCTGTGTGTTTTCTCTAGCTCTGTGTATCCTCTGCCTTCAGTGCACCTGATCTGGTATTGATCTGAACGTCCAGTTTTGAAGGAGGTCTGGTATTGATCTGAATGTCCAGTTTTGAAGGAGGTCTGTTATTGAACTGAATGTCCAGTTTTAAAGGAGGTCTGGCATTGATCTGAATGTCCAGTTTTGAAGGAGGTCTGTTATTGAACTGAATGTCCAGTTTTGAAGGAGGTCTGGCATTGATCTGAATGTCCAGTTTTGAAGGAGGTCTGTTATTGAACTGAATGTCCAGTTTTAAAGGAGGTCTGTATCGAACTGAATGTCCAGTTTTGAAGGAGGTCTGTATCGAACTGAATGTCCAGTTTTGAAGGAGGTCTGTTATTGAACTGAATGTCCAGTTTTAAAGGAGGTCTGTATCGAACTGAATGTCCAGTTTTAAAGGAGGTCTGTATCGAACTGAATGTCCAGTTTTAAAGGAGGTCTGTTATTGATCTGAATGTCCAGTTTTAAAGGAGGTCTGTTATTGAACTGAATGTCCAGTTTTAAAGGAGGTCTGTATCGAACTGAATGTCCAGTTTTGAAGGAGGTCTGGCATTGATCTGAATGTCCAGTTTTGAAGGAGGTCTGTTATTGTGCCAATCCAAAAAGCCCCTCAGCCTCTTCCCCTCCTAAGAGTTCCCTCTCTTTTCTTCCAACTATAATGGACATTGCACCCTTCCCTTCTCCCCATCCCCTCACTTCCCAAGTTCTCCCCATCCCCTCACTTCCCAAGTTCTCCCCATCCCCTCTTCTCAGCCTCTCCCCAGCCTCTCCCCCTTCCCCCCACTCCCTCTCTTCTCCCCACTCCCTCTCTTCCCCCCACCCCCTCTCTTCTCCCCACTCCCTCTCTTCTCCCCACTCCCTCTCTTCTCATCTCCCCACCCCATCTCTTCTCCCCACCCCATCTCTTCCCCCCACTCCCTCTCTTCTCCCCACCCCATCTCTTCTCCCCCCACCCCACCCCATCTCTTCTCCCCACCCCATCTCTTCTCCCCACCCCATCTCCCCCCCCCACTCCCTCTCTTCTCCCCACCCCATCTCTTCTCCCCACCCCATCTCTTCCCCCCACTCCCTCTCTTCTCCCCACTCCCTCTCTTCTCCCCACCCCATCTCTTCTCCCCCCACCCCACCCCATCTCTTCTCCCCACCCCATCTCATCTCCCCACCCCATCTCTTCTCCCCACTCCCTCTCTTCTCCCCACCCCATCTCTTCTCCCCCCACCCCACCCCATCTCTTCTCCCCACCCCATCTCATCTCCCCCCCCACTTCCCATCTCATCTCCCCACCCCATCTCTTCTCCCCACCCCATCTCTTCTCCCCACCCCATCTCTCTCTTCTCCCCACCCCTCTCTTCTCCCCCACCCCACCCCATCTCTTCTCCCCACCCCATCTCTTCTCCCCACCCCATCTCCCCACCCCATCTCTTCCCCCCCACCCCATCTCTTCTCCCCACCCAATCTCCTTCTCCCCACCCAATCTCTTCTCCCCACCCAATCTCTTCTCCCCACCCCATCTCTTCTCCCCACCCAATCTCTTCTCCCCACCCAATCTCATCTCCCCACCCCCTCTCTTCCCCCCCACTCCCTCTTCCCCCACCCCCTCTCTTCCCCCACCCCCCTTCTCTCTTACTCCCCCACCCCATCTCTTCTCCCCACCCCATCTCTTCTCCCCACCCCATCTCTTCCCCCACCCCATCTCTCCCCCCACCCCATCTCTTCCCACTCCCATCTCTTCCCCCACTCCCTCTCTTCTCCCCACCCCCTCTCTTCTCCCCACCCCATCTCTTCTCCCCACCCCATCTCTTCCCCCACCCCATCTCTTCCCCCACTCCCATCTCTTTCCCCACTCCCCCCCCTCTCTTCTCCCCACCCCTCTCTTCTCCCCACCCCATCTCTTCTCCCCACCCCATCTCTTCTCCCCACTCCCTCTCTTCTCCCCATCTCTTCCCCCTCTCTTCTCCCCCACCCCACCCCATCTCTTCTCCCCACCCCATCTCTTCTCCCCACCCCATCTCTTCTCCCCACCCCATCTCTTCCCCCACCCCATCTCTTCCCCCACCCCATCTCTTCTCCCCACCCCATCTCTTCTCCCCACCCCATCTCTTCTCCCCACCCCCTCTCTTCCCCCACCCCCTCTCTTCCCCCACTCCCTCTCTTCCCCACTCCCTCTTCCCCCACTCCCTCTCATCCCCCACCCCATCTCTTCTCCCCACCCCATCTCTTCCCCCCACTCCCTCTCTTCCCCCACTCCCTCTTCCCCCACTCCCCTCTCTTCTCCCCACCCCTCTCTTCCCCCACCCCATCTCTTCTCCCCACCCCATCTCTTCTCCCCACCCCATCTCTTCCCCCACCCCATCTCTTCCCCCACTCCCATCTCTTCCCCCACTCCCTCTCTTCTCCCCACCCCTCTCTTCTCCCCACCCCCTCTCTTCTCCCCACCCCTCTCATCTCCCCACCCCCTCTCTCCTCTCCTCCCCATCTCTTCTCCCCACCCCATCTCTTCCCCCACTCCCTCCTCTTCCCCCCCCCTCTCTTCTCCCACCCCATCTCTTCTCCCCACCCCATCTCTTCTCCCCACCCCTTCTCCCCACCCCATCTCTTCTCCCCACCCCATCTCTTCTCCCCACCCCATCTCTTCTCCCCACCCCATCTCTTCTTCCCACCCCATCTCATCTCCTCACCCCCTCTCTTCCCCCACTCCCTCTCTTCTCCCCACCCCTCTCTTCCCCCCCCACTCCCCCCCCCTCCCTCTCTTCTCCCCACTCCCTCTCTTCTCCCCACTCCACACTCTCTTCTCCCCACTCCCCACACTCTCTTCTCCCCACCCACTCCCTCTCTTCTCCCCACTCCACTCCCTCACTTCTCCCCCCCCCACTCCCTCTCTTCTCCCCACCCCACCCCCTCTCTTCTCCCCACCCCACTCCCTCTCTTCTCCCCACCCCACTCCCCTCTTCTCCCCACCCCACTCCCTCTCTTCTCCCCACCCCACTCCCTCTCTTCTCCCCACCCCACCCCACCTCTTCTCCCCACTCCACTCCACCTCTTCTCCCCACTCCACCTCTTCTCCCCCTCTTCTCCCCACTCCACCTCTTCTCCCCACTCCACCTCTTCCCCTTTCTCTTTTCATTCTCTCTCCTCCTGCTGCATGCTGCACCAGATCATATCATGATATAACACACTGTGTGTGGATGGGGGCCACTGTATGTACCAGACCATATCATGATATAACACACTGTGTGTGGATGGGGGCCACTGTATGTACCAGACCATATCATGATATAACACACTGTGTGTGGATGAGGGCCACTGTATGTACCAGACCATATCATGATATAACACACTGTGTGTGGATGGGGGCCACTGTATGTACCAGACCATATCATGATATAACACACTGTGTGTGGATGAGGGCCACTGTATGCACCAGACCATATCATGATATAACACACTGTGTGTGGATGGGGGCCACTGTATGTACCAGACCATATCATGATATAACACACTGTGTGTGGATGGGGGCCACTGTATGCACCAGCACATATCATGATATAACACACTGTGTGTGGATGAGGGCCACTGTATGTACCAGACCATATCATGATATAACACACTGTGTGTGGATGGGGGCCACTGTATGCACCAGACCATATCATGATATAACACACTGTGTGTGGATGAGGGCCATTGTATGTACCAGACCATAGCATGATATAACACACTGTGTGTGGATGGGGGCCACTGTATGTACCAGACCATAGCATGATATAACACACTGTGTGTGGATGGGGGCCACTGTATGTACCAGACCATATCATGATATAACACACTGTGTGTGGATGGGGGCCACTGTATGTACCAGACCATATCATGATATAACACACTGTGTGTGGATGGGGGCCACTGTATGTACCAGACCATATCATGATATAACACACTGTGTGTGGATGGGGGCCACTGTATGTACCAGACCATATCATGATATAACACACTGTGTGTGGATGGGGGCCACTGTATGCACCAGACCATATCATGATTATCCTGCCCTCCTGGAGGACGGACACACACAGCTCAGTCAGCAAGATTTAAAGGAGTAGCAGCAGCAGAACCTCACTCAGAGAGGATGGCAGAGCAGGAGAAGAGCAGATGGTATGGGACACACTAAATGAGTGTGGTTATTGAAGACGAACACACACACACACACACACATAGCAAAACAGGGCGGGCGGGCGGGTGTGTGTGTGGGTCTTTCATTAGAGAGATGTTTTAAAGGGGTGGACATATTTCATTATTAATGTGTGTGAGGTCACTGGGCCAGGGACAGTGTCTAAGTACTCTCTCTCTCTCACCTTGGGATCCAGAGTTAATGTGTATCAGGTCTTCATACACCATCAGAGTGGCAGCTCTCTCTGGTAGCAGCTCCAGACTGAGAGAGGAAAACACTGGAACACACACATTTCAGTCATTTTGACATTTCAGCAGACGCTTGGCGTTGCAAGCACCATGCTCTACCAACTGAGCCACATGGGACCCACCACAGTCACTCATTTATTCATCACAATAACCCACCCTGTGGCTCATTTTTATTCTCACTAATAAAAGGTCAACTATTGAATTTTGTGTTCCTCTCAACTTCATTCTAGACCTAGTGGTTTCTTTATTTTCTAGCATTGTGGTTTGTAGATTTTTTTTTTTTTTTTTAAGATCTTACTTCATTAGTTTAAATCTCTAGCTTTCCCTTTTCCATTCTCTGTGATCTGCCTCGACTATTAAAGCCTTGGATGGTGTTTTTCATAGCGCCCTTCGTTTTATCACAGGAGACAGTGTAATTACTCAACACTGTATTCTTTACCAAAAGGTTCTCTGTAGAATCACTACAGTCTTTTTGTTTACAAAGCCCTGCTCCACAAACTCCCAACTTACCTTAGCTAACATCACTATTAAGACTTAAAATGACAAATTAAAATAACTGTGGAGACTCCTTTGGTGTCTAGAGAGTTAGGTAAATCAGCCTTTCATTTCCTTGCACCGTACGTATGGAATGATCTATAATACACTTTAAAATGGGAGGAATTGGTGCCTCTAGGTCATGTCAGACTGTTGTTAAGGGACCTTTTTACAGAAGAATGTGTCTGATTTTTATGAACGTGTTTTGCTTTGTGTGTATTTTATTGTGTATATAAATGTGTAGTTAAATGTGTTTATTGTGTTTTGATGTGTATTGTGGTGCTATACAGGGCTCACCTGGAAGAGAGACCTTGACTCCCTGTCTATATAAAGAGATGCTGATCTCAGCATTGACTCCCTGTCTACATAAAGAGACCTTGGTCTCAGAATTGACTCCGTCTCAGCATCGGCTCCCTGTCTAAAAGAGATGCTGATCTCAGCATTGACTCTCTGTCTCAGCATTGACTCCCTGTCAAAATAAAGAGACGCTGGTTTCAGCATTGACTCCCTGTCTAAATAAAGAGACGCTGGTCTCAGCATTGACTCCCTGTCTCAGCATTGACTCCCTGTCTAAATAAAGAGATGCTGATCTCAGCATTGACTCCCTGTCTCAGCATTGACTCCCTGTCTAAATAAAGAGACGCTGGTCTCAGCATTGACTCCCTGTCTCAGCATTCACTCCCTGTCTAAATAAAGAGATGCTGATCTTAGCATTGACTCCCTGTCTCAGCATTGACTCCCCGTCTAAATAAAGAGACGCTGGTCTCAGCATTGACTCCCTGTCTAAATAAAGAGACGCTGGTCTCAGCATTGACTCCCTGTCTAAATAAAGAGACGCTGGTCTCAGCACTGTCTAAATAAAGAGACGCTGGTCTCAGCACTGTCTAAATAAAGAGACGCTGGTCTCAGCACTGTCTAAATAAAGAGACGCTGGTCTCAGCACTGTCTAAATAAAGAGACGCTGGTCTCAGCATTGACTCCCTGTCTAAATAAAGAGACGCTGGTCTCAGCATTGACTCCCTGTCTAAATAAAGAGACGCTGGTCTCAGCATTGACTCCCTGTCTAAATAAAGAGACGCTGGTCTCAGCATTGACTCCCTGTCTAAATAAAGAGACGCTGGTCTCAGCATTGACCCCCTGTCTAAATAAAGAGACGCTGGTCTCAGCACTGTCTAAATAAAGAGACGCTGGTCTCAGCATTGACTCCCTGTCTAAATAAAGAGACGCTGGTTTCAGCATTGTCAAAGACTCCAGCCACCCTAGTCATATACTCTTCTCTCTGCTATACTGCACGGCAAGTCTAGGTCCAAGAGGCTTCTAAACAGCTTCTACCCCCAAGCCATAAGACTCTAATCAAATGGCTACCCAGACTATTTGCATTGCCCCCCCTTTAATACCGCTGCTACTCTCTGTTATTATTTAAGCATAGTCACTTTATTAACTCTAACTACATGTAGATATTACCTCAATTACCTCGACGAACCGGTGCCCCCGCACATTGACTCTGTACCGGAACCCCCTGTATATTTTATTTCTTATTCTTATTTGTATTTTTTTAACTGCATTGTTGGTTAGGGGCTTGTAAGTATGCATTTCACTGTAAGTTCTACACTTGTTGTATTCGGAGCATGTGACTAATAACATTTGATGAAGAGACCTTGGTCTCAGCATTGACTACCTATCTAAACAAAGACTGAATAAAAATCATAGAGACAAAAGTTCTCCTCTTTCCTCCTCCTTTCTCTGTCACTCCTCCTTTCCTCTCTCCCCCGTCACTCCTCCTTTCCTCTCTCCCCCCGTCACTCCTCCTTTCCTCTCTCCCCCCGTCACTCCTCCTTTCCTCTCTCCCCGTCCTTTCCTCCTTTCCTCTCTCCCCCGTCACTCCTCCTTTCCTCTCTCCCCCCGTCACTCCTCCTTTCACTCCTCCTTTCCTCTCTCCCCCGTCACTCCTCCTTTCCTCTCTCTCTCCCCTTTCCTCTCCTCCTTTCCTCTCCCCCCGTCACTCCTCCTTTCCTCTCCCTCCGTCACTCCTCCTTTCCTCTCTCTCCGTCACTCCTCCTTTCCTCTCTCTCCGTCACTCCTCCTTTCCTCTCTCTCAGTCACTCCTCCTTTCCTCTCTGTCAGTCACTCCTCCTTTCCTCTCTGTCACTCCTTTCCTCTCTCTGTCACTCCTCCTTTCCTCTCTCTGTCACTCCTCCTTTCCTCTCTCTGTCACTCTTTTCCTCTCTCTGTCACTCTTTTCCTCTCTCTGTCACTCTTTTCCTCTCTCTGTCACTCTTTTCCTCTCTCTGTCACTCTTTTCCTCTCTCTGTCACTCTTTTCCTCTCTCTGTCACTCTTTTCCTCTCTCTGTCACTCTTTTCCTCTCTCTGTCACTCTTTTCCTCTCTCTGTCACTCTTTTCCTCTCTCTGTCACTCTTTTCCTCTCTCTGTCACTCCTAAATTGTCCAGTGCTGATAAGCATGTGTGTGTGAAAGTCTGAAAGTGTTGTGTGAGGATAATGGGGGTGGTCACTTATTATAATAAAGCTGTAATGGGGCACCCTCATTATCCTCACACACCACTTTCAGATTGTGTGTGTGTGTGTGTGTGTGTGTGTGAACGCACACACGCGCACACACACACACACACACAGTAGATTTTACTACTTTGACCTACCGGGCAGTCTGGTGGGTCTCCAGGGGGCAGAATTTGGCACGTAGCCCTGTCTGGTTGCTGTGACAACCAGCAGGGTTCCAAGGCGGTAGGGAAAACGCAGGTAGGCATTGCCGTCGGCAGCAGAGGTCTCTGTGGTTACAGAGGTGTGGTTGGCGAAGAGCTCGATGGTGGCTCCACCCAGGGGCTGGTGGGTGCTGGCATCACTCAGGTGAACCTTCAGAGTCACCTCTACACAGAGAGAGTGCGAAAGTTACTCGGCTAAGTAAGCGTCAGTGATATAGAACATTTGTGGGCAGAACTGAAAAGGTGTGTGCGAGCAAGGAGGCCTATAAACCTGACTCAGATACACCAGCTCTGTCAGGAGGAATAGGCCAAAATTCACCCAACTTATTGTGGGAAGCTTGTGGAAGGCTACATGAAACGTTTGACCCAAGTTAAACAATTTAAAGGCAATGCTACCAAATACTAATTGAGTGTATGTAAACTTCTGACCCACTGGGAATGTGATGAAAGCAATAAAAGCTGAAATAAATCATTCTCTCTACTATTATTCTGTCTTTGCACATTCTTAAAATAAAGTGGTGATCCTAACTGACCTAAGACAGGGAATTTTTACTAGGATTAAATGTCACGAATTGTGAAAAACTGAGTTTAAATGTATTTGGCTAAGGTATGTAAACTTCCGACTTCAACTGTATATATACACAGTAGTCAGGATAAGCTTTCTGACTCAGTCACATTTGACATTGGCAGTTAACAGCCAATCACAGTGAGTGGCCAAAAGCATATTTCCTGGTTACCAGCCAATGGCAAGGCTCTGTCAAAACAATGGGACCTTTTGCTGTTTCTTGATGCCTCAGGAAGGAAATCTCTGAGCACACATCTCCTTTATTACTGTCATACACTTTCCTGGAAACTGCTGAATAACATACTTCCATTAAACCATTAACTCTGTTGGATAGCAGAGCATTGTAAAGCTGGCCACACACACACACACACACACACACACACACACACACACACACACACACACACACCTAGTTCATGCAGTGCCAGAGCTAAACTGGACAGAGCGGAACACACACACTGGCCAAGCTTAGACCTTTGTTAGGGCCCTATAAAATCTGTTGACTTTTTAAAAAATAGATACAGTGGGGCAAAAAAGTATTTAGTCAGCCACCAAATGTGCAAGTTCTACCACTTAAAAAGACGAGAGAGGCCTGTAATTTTCATCATAGGTACACTTCAACTATGAGACAGGTTTCCGTTTCCCCCTGTTTTTTCAGGTTCACTCTCAAAATTGCACTTTTTTAATAGAAAAAACAAATAAATCGGAGGTCTGGGAGTTTTTGGTGGACATTTTTTTTTTTTGGGGGGTGTAGATAACCTTTAATTCCAGTGAGCACCAAACGTGTTTTGTAGCCACATGTGATGGTAGAGTTTACAAAACAAATACACACTGGGTTGATGAAAATAATCCTGATATCATTCTGCCAGGGAAGCTCGGCTACTTTGTAGTTAACATTTCATTGAGAAGTTTTTTGAGAGCCTTTCCATCTACCAGAAGACCGTTTTCATTAGCATCATTGCCAACCGCTACACAAAGTGGTAGCTGAAAGCACCGCATATACACAGACAGGGGTATTCTGGAATGGGAGACAGATGGTGAAACCCCAAGTTTCACAAGAGAAATCCAAGTATTTAGAACACTTTAGTTTCATTGAGCGTGAGTTAACCTTGGCAAGGTAACACTCACCTTTACCCAGGCCAGAACGCTAACCTTTACTACTGTGGCGAAAGGCACTGTGCATGAGTCAAACGGTGTGAGTGAGTGAGACAGAGAGACAGAGAAAGACAGAGAGAGAGGACAACCAGAAAAAGAGAGCTAGACCTTTAAAAACAGAGTATACACACACGCACGCACACACACCCATTTCAGCTTGTTTCATAAAGGAGCTTGGCGAACAGCTTAACGGTGACTTGGTACCAACACCAAACAAATTTCTGGTCTGGCAGGTTATGAAAACAACAGTAATGTGTGCTTATGGCTAACAAGGATACTTTAGCCATACTTCATCACCTGACTCAAATCAAATCAAATTTTATTTGTCACATACACATTTACATTTACATTTAAGTCATTTAGCAGACGCTCTTATCCAGAGCGACTTACACTTGGAAAGAAAACACTCTGACATTTCCAAAACTGCAAAGATATTGTCTGTGAGTGCCACAGAACTGATGTTACAGAAAAAACCCAGATAAAAATCCAATCAGGAAGTGCCGCATTTTTTGAAACCGCCTCATGGCAATGACTCCTTATATGGCTGTGGAGGAGCTAGGAGTCAGCTTACGTTTACACATGGTTAGCAAATGTTAATGCGAGTGTAGCGAAATGCTTGTGCTTCTAGTTCCGACAATGCAGTGATAACCAACAAGTAATCTAACTAACAATTTCAAAACTACTGTCTTATACACAGTGTAAGGGGATAAAGAATATGTACATAAGGATATATGAATGAGTGATGGTACAGAGCAGCATACAGTAGATGGTATCGAGTACAGTATATACATATGAGATGAGTATGTAAACAAAGTAAACAAAGTGGCATAGTTAAAGTGGCTAGTGATACATGTATTACATAAGGATGCAGTAGATGATGTAGAGTACAGTATATACGTATGCATATGAGATGAATAATGTAGGGTAAGTAACATTATATAAGGTAGCATTGTTTAAAGTGGCTAGTGATATATTTACATCATTTCCCATCAATTCCCATTATTAAAGTGGCTGGAGTTGGGTCAGTGTCAATGACAGTGTGTTGGCAGCAGCCACTCAATGTTAGTGGTGGCTGTTTAACAGTCTGATGGCCTTGAGATAGAAGCTGTTTTTCAGTCTCTCGGTCCCAGCTTTGATGCACCTGTACTGACCTCGCCTTCTGGATGATAGCGGGGTGAACAGGCAGTGGTTCGTGTGGTTGATGTCCTTGATGATCTTTATGGCCTTCCTGTAACATCGGGTGGTGTAGGTGTCCTGGAGGGCAGGTAGTTTGCCCCCGGTGATGCGTTGTGCAGACCTCACTACCCTCTGGAGAGCCTTACGGTTGAGGACGGAGCAGTTGCCGTACCAGGCGGTGATACAGCCCGCCAGGATGCTCTCGATTGTGCATCTGTAGAAGTTTGTGAGTGCTTTTGGTGACAAGCCGAATTTCTTCCTCCTGAGGTTGAAGAGGCGCTGCTGCGCCTTCTTCACGACGCAGTCAGTGTGAGTGGACCAATTCAGTTCGTCTGTGATGTGTATGCCGAGGAACTTAAAACTTGCTACCCTCTCCACTACTGTTCCATCGATGTGGATAGGGGGGTGTTCCCTCTGCTGTTTCCTGAAGTCCACAATCATCTCCTTAGTTTTGTTGACGTTGAGTGTGAGGTTATTTTCCTGACACCACACTCCGAGGGCCCTCACCTCCTCCCTGTAGGCCGTCTCGTCGTTGTTGGTAATCAAGCCTACCACTGTTGTGTCGTCCGCAAACTTGATGATTGAGTTGGAGGCGTGCGTGGCCACGCAGTCGTGGGTGAACAGGGAGTACAGGAGAGGGCTCAGAACGCACCCTTGTGGGGCCCCGTGTTGAGGATCAGCGGGGAGGAGATGTTGTTGCCTACCCTCATCACCTGGGGACGGCCCGTCAGGAAGTCCAGTACCCAGTTGCACAGGGCGGGGTCGAGACCCAGGGTCTCGAGCTTGATGACGAGCTTGGAGGGTACTATGGTGTTGAATGCCGAGCTGTAGTCGATGAACAGCATTCTCACATAGGTATTCCTCTTGTCCAGGTGGGTTCGGGCAGTGTGCAGTGTGGTTGAGATTGCATCGTCTGTGGACCTATTTGGGCGGTAAGCAAATTGGAGTGGGTCTAGGGTGTCAGGTAGGGTGGAGGTGATATGGTCCTTGACTAGTCTCTCAAAGCACTTCATGATGACGGAAGTGAGTGCTACGGGGCGGTAGTCGTTTAGCTCAGTTACCTTAGCTTTCTTGGGAACAGGAACAATGGTGGCCCTCTTGAAGCATGTGGGAACAGCAGACTGGTATAGGGATTGATTGAATATGTCCGTAAACACACCAGCCAGCTGGTCTGCGCATGCTCTGAGGGCGCGGCTGGGGATGCCGTCTGGGCCTGCAGCCTTGCGAGGGTTAACACGTTTAAATGTCTTACTCACCTCGGCTGCAGTGAAGGAGAGACCGCATGTTTTCGTTGCAGGCCGTGTCAGTGGCACTGTATTGTCCTCAAAGCGGGCAAAAAAGTTATTTAGTCTGCCTGGGAGCAAGACATCCTGGTCCGTGACTGGGCTGGGTTTCTTCTTGTAGTCCGTGATTGACTGTAGACCCTGCCACATGCCTCTTGTGTCTGAGCCATTGAATTGAGATTCTACTTTGTCTCTGTACTGACGCTTAGCTTGTTTAATAGCCTTGCGGAGGGAATAGCTGCACTGTTTGTATTCGGTCATGTAGCCAGACATCTTGCCCTGATTAACTGTGCTGCTGCTCCAGTTTCAACTGTTCTGCCTTGTTATTATTCGACCATGCTGGTCATTTATGAACATTTGAACATCTTGGCCATGTTCTGTTATAATCTCCACCCGGCACAGCCAGAAGAGGACTGGCCACCCCACATAGCCTGGTTCCTCTCTAGGTTTCTTCCTAGGTTTTGGCCTTTCTAGGGAGTTTTTCCTAGCCACCGTGCTTCTACACCTGCATTGCTTGCTGTTTGGGGTTTTAGGCTGGGTTTCTGTACAGCACTTTGAGATATCAGCTGATGTACGAAGGGCTATATAAATACATTTGATTTGATCACTGAAATAAGTAGCAGCTCAGTCTTGTACAGTCACCTACAGCAAGAGGAACACTTCATTTCATCAACTCAAAACACACACCTTCCTCATCTCTATGCTATTACACCATCTACTTACTCCTGTGTCGTATACCTGGTGCACACGCACCCACGCAAGCACACCCTCACACACACACCCTCTCACAAACGCTGTCTCACACACTCCCCCCTCTCACAAACCCTGTCTCACACCCCTCCCCTCTCACAAACCCTGTCTCACCCCCTCCCCTCTCACGAACCCTGTCTCACACCCCGCCTCCCCCTCACAAACCCTGTCTCACACCCCGCCTCCCCTCACAAACCCTGTCTCACACCCCCTCCCCCTCTCAAACCCTGTCTCACACCCCCTCCCCCTCACAAACCCTGTCTCACCCCCTCCCCTCTCACAAACCCTGTCTCACCCCCTCCCCCTCTCACAAACCCTGTCTCACCCCCTCCCCTCTCACAAACCGTCTCACCCCCTCCCCCCTCTCACAAACCCTGTCTCACCCCCTCCCCTCTCACAAACCCTGTCTCACACCCCTCCCCCCTCACCCCTCTCACACCCCTCCCCTCTCACAAACCCTGTCTCACACCCCCCCTCTCACAAACCCTGTCTCCCCCCCCCTCACAAACCGTCTCACACCCTCCCCCCTCACAAACCCTGTCTCACTCCCCCTCACAAACCCTGTCTCACCCCCCCTCCCAAACCCTGTCTCACACCCCCTCTCACAAACCCTGCCGCACCCCCTCCCTCTCACAAACCCTGTCCACCCCCTCCCTCTCACAAACCCTGTCCACACCCCCCCACTCTCAAACCCTGTCCACACCCCCTCACTCTCAAACCCTGTCCACCCCCCACTCTCACAAACCCTGTCCACACCCCCCCTCACTCTCACAAACCCTGTCCACACCCCCCTCACTCTCACAAACCCTGTCCACACCCCCCTCACTCTCACAAACCCTGTCTCACCCCCCTCTCACTCTCACAAACCCTGTCTCCCCCCCTCTCACAAACCCTGTCTCATCCCCCCTCTCACAAACCCTGTCCACACCCCCTCACTCTCACAAACCCTGTCTCACCCCTCTCACTCTCACAAACCCTGTCTCACCCCCTCTCACAAACCCTGTCTCATCCCCCTCTCACAAACCCTGTCTCACACCCCCTCCCTGTCTCACACCCCCTCCCAAACCCTGTCTCACCCCCTCACAAATCCTGTCTCACACCCCCCCCTCCCTCTCACAAACCCTGTCCACATCCCCCCCCCCCCTCTCATAAACCCTGTCCACACCCCCTCCCTCTCATAAACCCTGTCCACACCCCTCCCTCTCATAAACCCTGTCTCACCCCCTCTCATAAACCCTGTCTCAACCCCCCACAAACCCTGTCTCACCCCCCCAAACCCTGTCTCACCCCCCTTACAAACCCTGTCTCACCCCCCCCTCATAAACCCTGTCTCACCCCCTCGCAAATCCTGTCTCACACCCCCTCCTCTCACAAACCCTGTCCACACCCCTCCCTCTCATAAACCCTGTCCACACCCCCTCACTCTCAAACCCTGTCCACCCCCCTCACTCTCACAAACCCTGTCCACACCCCCCTCACTCTCACAAACCCTGTCCACACCCCCCTCACTCTCACAAACCCTGTCCACACCCCCCCTCACTCACTCTCACAAACCCTGTCCGCAACCCCCTCACAAACCCTGTCCACCCCTCTCATAAACCCTGTCCACACCCCCTCCCTCTCATAAACCCTGTCTCACCCCCTCTCATAAACCCTGTCTCAACCCCCCCCCTCACAAACCCTGTCTCACCCCACCCCCAAACCCTGTCTCACCCCCTTACAAATCCTGTCTCACCCCCCCCCCTCATAAACCCTGTCTCACCCCCTCGCAAATCCTGTCTCACACCCCCTCCCTCTCACAAACCCTGTCCACACCCCTCCCTCTCACAAACCCTGTCCACACCCCCCTCCCTCTCATAAACCCTGTCCACACCCCCTCCCTCTCATAAACCCTGTCTCAACCCCCCCTCACAAACCCTGTCTCACACCCCCAAACCCTGTCTCACCCCCTTACAAACCCTGTCTCACACCCCCACCCCCTCATAAACCCTGTCTCACCCCCTCACAAATCCTGTCTCACACCCCCTCCCTCTCACAAACCCTGTCCACACCCCCTCCCTCTCATAAACCCTGTCTCAACCCCCAAACCCTGTCTCACCCCCTTACAAACCCTGTCTCACACCCCCCACACAAACCCTGTCTCACCCCCCCCCCTCACAAATCCTGTCTCACCCCCTCTCATAAACCCTGTCTCACACCCCCTCTCATAAACCCTGTCTCACAACCCCCTCTCATAAACCCTGTCTCACAACCCCCTCCCCTCTCATAAACTCTGTCTCACACACACCCCCTCATAAACCCTGTCTCACACCCCCCTCATAAACCCTGTCTCACACACCCCCCTCTCATAAACCCTGTCTCACACCCCCTCCCAAACCCTGTCTCACACCCCTCTCATAAACCCTGTCTCACCCCCTCTCATAAACCCTGTCTCACCCCCTCTCATAAACCCTGTCTCAACCCCCAATCACAAACCCTGTCTCACACCCCCTTCTCACAAACCCTGTCTCACACACACCCTCTCACAAACCTTGTCACACACACACACACACACACACACACACACACACACACACACCCTCTCTCACACATACACAAACACTCCCCCTCTCACAAACACACACACCGTCTCTCATCTACATGTCCTCTTGTGGCAGACACTTTGTGATAAGGGGAGTGGTGTCTGATCATTGGCCCTTAATTAAGGCTGAAAGGGTGTGCCCCTCCCCCCTACCGTACATACACATCCTTTAGCCTTACATAGACACACACACACTCACCCCGTCCCCCAACCATGCTCACCCTCCACTCCCAACTCCCCAGGCTGGATGATTATTCAGGTAACAGACACACAGAGGGTCAGACAGATACAGACTACAGGAGACTGACCACTACAGATTATCTATCTAGGTCGCCCGAAAATATCACTTAACTAACTAGTTGCAACAAACATTTTAAGTTTCACTGTAGTGGGTCTGGGAGAGGGAGGTATTTAAATGAGGCATCACTTCCTGTCCCAGTGTTCCGTCCTTCTTTAGGGGTACCAGCTGTGCTCACTCTGAAGAGCTCCCCTGGGAGACTGGGGCACACGCACGCACGCACACACACACACCACACACACACACACCTCCCCATTCTGATCCAATAAATCTCTGGTGACATCCTTAAACAGGCTACAGCCCTCTGAAAAAAGTGTATCGCAAAAACACACACGCATGTAGGAAGAGAAATGTTGTGTCTCAGCAGCCCTGTTAAACCAGTCGTTCTCTCAGTAACTGGGTCGGTCTGTCTGCCATATGGAGGATAAAGGCATCAAAGAGAGTTTTTCCTGAACTGATGCTGAGATCTACCACCAATTAGCCCAAGCAACAGCAGCCACAGCAGCAGGGCGTGTGTGAGACAGTATAGTATGAGTGTGAGAGGTAGAGCCAGTGTGTATCATTGTGTTTGTGTGAGTGTGTGTAGAGGTTATTGATCAGACCCTGCTGTGAGGTAGAGGGAGTTGGACATCATCACTGAGCCATAATATGGCAGGAGGACAGTTGCATCGCATCCTCTTGTCTGTGGCTACTAGCAGCTCTGATGGAGGGCTACTGCTGTAAGGTCAACTGGGCTACTGCTGTAAGGTCAACTGGGCTACTGCTGTAAGGTCAACTGGGCTACTGCTGTAAGGTCAACTGGGCTACTGCTGTAAGGTCAACTGGGCTACTGCTGTAAGGTCAACTGGGCTACTGCTGTAAGGTATCCATGGTTAGTGGTTATTAAACTGTCAGATCTGGTCCTAGATACTGGTGTGTGTACCGGTTCAACCCCTGTTGGTGATTTCTCTCCCCGCTCAACACAAACACACAAAAATGTAATAGGATAGGGATAATCCACCACAACATCTAACATAACCTACCAAGTTCTCTCTTTAAATATCCTGATAAATATTCCAGGACAGTAAATGAGTAGGCAGAGATTATAGTATAGAGGGAATAATCCCCTCAATTTTGCAGGAGAGGAGAGAGGGGGCTTTCTTTGGTACCATCACAACCTTTCAAACTCCTCCTTGGCACACTAGGAAACCACAGTGTTCTGTGTTCCACGGGAAAAAATCCTTTGAGTCATCTCATTAATATTTGGGTGATTCCCCATCTCTCTCCGTTTCTGCTCTTATTAGGTCTATTTATGGTACACTCTCCATTTCCTTTATCGCTTTCCTGGTTGTGTATAAAGACGTGGGGGCCGAGCATGATAGACTACTTTGTTTTCGAAGAGGTCTTGTTTGAGAATGAGCGGTGCTGGTGTTGTTCTGTCTCTCTGGCGCATGGAGACCCAATCTGGGTTAGGGTGGAGAAACTCAGACGTAGTGGACGAACTGCAGAAAAAATACTGACTTGAAGGTATATTTGAAGTGTTTCATTCCAAAACACTATTTATCCATTTTCAGAAATGTTGGTAAATGTATTTTTGTTTAAAGAACTTCTGAAAGAGATTGGTGTGTTTTTCACCCATCTAATCATGACTTGTTAAATGACAGACATGTTTGTCTGAAACTTATCACTAGATTGTTTGTCTCTAGAAAATGAAACGATCACATTTTGTTTTAAAATGATATATCCACCTCACTCACTGAGAAAAAAGTACTACTGCAAGGTGTTGCACAGTCTGTGACAAAAAACAATTTATTTTTTTTGTCACCGACTGCAACACCTTGCAGTAATACTTTTTTAAAACCTGCATATTTAGTTAATATTGCCTGCTAACATAAATGTCATTTAACTAGGGAAATTGTGTCACTTCTCTTGCGTTCCGTGCAAGCAGTCAGGGTATATACAGCAGTTTGGTCCGCATGGCTCGTTGCTATCTGTGTGAAGACCATTTATTCCTAACAAAGACCGTAATTCATTTTCCTGAATTGTACATACTTATGACATAACATTGTACAACCTTCAATGTAACAACAATATTTAGACTTCCGTATTTTATCTAACGGATGGCATACCTAACCGTTCCTTATTTCACTGAAAGAATAAACTTTTGGTTTTCAAAATGATAGTTTCCGGATTCGACCATATTAATGACCAAAGGCTCGTATTTCTGTGTGTTATTATGTTATAATTAAGTCTATGATTTGATATTTCATAGATCGGTCAGACTGAGCGATGGTAGGCAGCAGCAGGCTCGTAAGCATTCATTCAAACAGCACTTTAGTGCTTTTGCCAGCAGCTCTTCGCTGTGCTTCAAGCATTGAGCTGTTTATGATTCAAGCCTATCAGCTCTCGAGATTATGCTGGTGTAACCGATGTGAAATGGCTAGCTAGTCAGCGGGGTGCACGCTAATAGCGGTTCAATCGGTGACGTCACTCGCTCTGAGACCTTGAAGTAGTTGTTCCCCTTGCTCTGCAAGGGCCGCGGCTTTTGTGGAGCGATGGGTAACGATGCTTCGCGAGTGGCTGTTGTCGATGTGTTCCTGTTTCGAGCCCAGGTATGGGCGAGGAGAGGGACGGAAGCTATACTGTTACACTGGCAATACTAAAGTGCCTATAAGAACATCCAATATTCAAAGTATATGAAATACAAATGGTATAGAGAGAAATAGTCCTACAATAACTACAACCTAAAACTTCTTACCTGGGAATATTGAAGACTCATGTTAAAAGGAACCACCAGCTTTCATATGTTCTCATGTTCTGAGCAAGGAACTTAAACGTTAGCTTTTTTACATGGCACATATTGTACTTTTACTTTCTTCTCCAACACTTTGTTTTTGCATTATTTAAACCAAATTGAACATGTTTCATTATTTATTTGAGGCTAAATTGATTTTGTTGATGTATTATATTAAGTTAAAATAAGTGTTCATTCAGTATTGTTGTAATTGTCATTACTACAAATAAATAAATATATATTATTACACATACATGCATATATATATATATATATTTATTATTATAATTTTCTTTTAAATCTGATGATTTAATCGGTATCGACTTTTTTGGGTCCTCCAATAATCGGTATCGGCATTGAAAAATCAGAATCAGTCGACCTCTAGTATGTATAAATATATATATACAGTGGGGACAACAAGTATTTGATAACCAGCCAAATTTGCAGGTTTTCCGACTTACAAAGCATGTAGAGGTCTGTAATTTTTATCATAGGTACACTTCAACTGTGAGAGACGGAATCTAAAAAAAAATAAAGAATATCATTGTATGAATTTTAAGTAATTCATTTGCATTTTATTGCATGACATAAGTACACTGCTCAAAAAAATAAAGGGAACACTTCAACAACACAATGTAACTCCAAGTCAATCACACTTCTGTGAAATCAAACTGTCCACTTAGGAAGCAACACTGATTGACAATACATTTCACATGCTGTTGTGCAAATGGAATAGACAACAGGTGGAAATTATAGGCAATTAGCAAGACATCCCCAATAAAGGAGTGGTTCTGCGGGTGGTGACCACAGACCACTTCTCAGTTCCTATGCTTCCTGGCTGATGTTTTAGTCACTTTTGAATGCTGGCGGTGCTTTCACTCTAGTGGTAGCATGAGACGGAGTCTACAACCAACACAAGTGGCTCAGGTAGTGCAGCTCATCCAGGATGGCACATCAATGCAAGTTGTGGCAAGAAGGTTTGCTGTGTCTGTCAGCGTAGTGTCCATAGCATGGAGGCGCTACCAGGAGACAGGCCAGTACATCAGGAGACGTGGAGGAGGCCGTAGAATGGCAACAACCCAGCACCCACTACCTCGGCCTTTGTGCAAGGAGGAGCAGGAGGAGCACTGGTGGAAAACTGTTGCAGAAATCCCTCAACCAATACGGGTGTTGTGCTAGTGCATGGGTGTATAAAGCACTGTTATAGTAGTCTCTGTGCACAAGCCCTGAGGATAAGCAGAGTGCTGCATTGCAGTGTGTCATATGCATAGGCACACACACAAACACACACACACACACACTTCAACATGATTTGGTCTTCCTGGCACCCTGTCCTTTAGCCCTGGCTGCAGTGAGTCTGTTCCCAGCTGTAGTGTATTATGGGTTGCAGTAATGAGAGTTGGATCTATAATTATGTGTCTGTCTGCATCCATGTTGCTAACTATGTGTGAGGAGAGAAGAGACCTCAGTATCAACAAGAGCCCCAGGGAGGGTCTGAAGGTTTTTTAGAGAGACAGAGACAGAAAGAGAGAGAAAGGGGTGGTGGGGGGGGGTCAATTAAAATACTGAGTTGAGATGCTCAGAAGGCATCAATCATTTTCTCTAAGGAACTTAATAGGCACCTACGTCATGTGTTGACATCACGTGATAGTTGGGGACACTTAATATTTAGTTACAGACAGGGACACACAAAATAGTCTAATAAATTACTGTTTGGTTAGGGCCTCACACAACTACGAGCACACACTCAGTCACAGCAATATGATTAACAAACAAAATTAGAATGAAAACTGAAGCAGCAAAACACAGAGCCGCACAGTTCTCCAAGCAAAGTAGTGTGTGTGTGAGAATAAGTGAGTGAGTACATGAGAGAAACAGATACGGCTAGTCTTGGAAGCACTCTTCTCTTTAACAAAAGAGAACGCTTTGGAGTGGCTGAATGAAATACATCTGCAGTGATTCTAACTACGCTTTACAGCGTGTTGCCATTTCACTCATGTCTGTAACAACGAATAAAACCACAGAATGATACAAATAGGTTCGCTGGGCCCAGCCTAAACCATTTCCAGCACTGCCCCCAATTCAGCTCCATCTCAGCAGGAGGCTGTGAAGGAAGAGGCAGTGAAGCAAAAGCCACCTGTCATATACTGCCTTTCACTCATTTATGAGAGATGGTGGTGTGTGTGAGATTCCTCCTCCCACTCATATCTGCAGCATCTAGCTTATAATCATGTCTGGATGAATCTCCTGCATACGTGGTCAAATTCATACACAAAATGCATGAACGTTGTCTCTCTCGTGGAATACTGCTGGTCTGAAAACAATCCATTACACAATGATACATTGCATCAAAAAATGCTCAAATTACTTTTTCACCTCATCTGAATAAGGACAAGTAAAACATGTTTTAGCTAAGGCTTGCACCAAAATTATCCATTACAATTGAGAGGCTGCAGAATAACTGAGCATCAACTAACGTTACAGTAGCTAACTAGATAACGTTAGCTAGCCGCTTGCCAACAACTTGCAATATCAGTTAGGTCTAGCTATCTAGCTAGGTAAGATGGTGAGGTGTTTTTGTTTCAGTTGAGGACACGTTGTGAGACACAAAAGCACTTCAAACCATTCAAATGATATAATACCTTGGCTAAATTAAACATGAACAACCACCGAGATAACGTATGTATACAGTTTTGTGGCTGAAAAGGACAGCCAAATGAACGTTATAGAACTAGCCAATTGAAAAGCTAACTAACGTAGCTAGATAACTATCTGAAGTTAGCACATAAGCCACCAACGACAAGTTATCGCTAGCTATACAAGTAGCTAGCTAGCAAGACGAACATATTGGGCATAACATCTCACAAGTACTTTGAATAAAGTGAATCATTTGTATCAGCTACCTTTTAGAGGGTTGTCATCTTGCAGGGTTTTGGTTACCGCTTTCCACACATTGCATCCCAAAAGACAGAGCACAATCGCTGCGGTCCTGCTCAAAACCCCGACCCTCGTCATTGCAGATGTCACACACACAAAAAATAGTTCAAATAAATATAAAAAATTGACTGGCTACATCAGTGTATTGTAAAACACACACATGTACATCGGGCAAGACTCCATATTTTGTAGCATTAGCGTTCCCTCTATTTTCCCCTTCAGTATGTCCTGTTCAGTTCTGCATCCCACCCCTCCTGCTGGTCCGTCGGTTCTTTTTTTCTTAAAAAATAAAGAAAGTCACTGAAGCCAGGGCGGCCCCACGTTAACTATTCCGACACCAGATGCTGCCCCAAACAGGCGCCTAGCAGAATCATTAGTGGGGTTTGACCGCCATCTCCAGGCGACTCACTGAAGTGCTTGTCTGACCACCGCAAGTGTAACACATGTAGAAAGAAGAGTTGACTGCTTTATGAAGATATTATGGTTAATTAAAAACAAATACAGACTAACTCGCCCAAACATTTTTGATCTGAAACCATACTGATGAAATACGCCATTTAACCAGAGATGTAATTCCTACTTGCTACTAAAAACTATACTGTCCACTAGCACTGAGCAATTACTGCTTTTTGAACTCGGTTCTGTTTAAACATGAAATGCATTATGCATCATATGGGTTGAATGTTGTAATAACACAGAATAAAACAATGAATACAAGTCCCATGATGGTAGTGACTGTCCATTAATGCTTATTAGCCATAATTTATTGACATTACTTAAATATAATATTTTTACGTTGTTATGTATATAACATTTGTTTTATTTGATGACTATTATCTCATTCCAAGTCATCATCTCATCACTTATAAAGCTGCTGCCTATGCTGATCGCTCTAAGGAAACTGCACAACATGTGCATTGAGCTCAGGAAAAAAAAACAGAACCAAATGGAATGAAAATAATTTAATCTACTTGACATCAATAAGTTTTTAAAAAACGAAAAATAACAAACATTTCGGTTAATCACTCAACACTAGTGTCCACAGTGTGTAAAATTGCATTTTTCTTCACACAATGACATTAACTACATTAAAGACATTTGTAATACAGTACCAGTCAAAGTTTGGACACACCTACTCATTCAAGGGGTTTTCTTTATTTTTACTAATTTTTACAATGTAGAATAATAGTGAAGGCAACTATGAAATAACACATATGGAATCATGTAGTAACCAAAAACCAAAAAAGTCTTAAACAAAACAAAATATATGTTATATTTGAGATTCTTAAAAGTAGCCACCCTTTAATTTGATAACAGCTTTGCACACTCTTGGCATTCTCTCAACTAGCTTCACCTGGAAGGCTTTTACAACACTCTTGAATGGGTTCCCACATATGCTGAGCACTTGTTGTCTGCCTTTCCTTCCCTCTGTGGTACAACTCATCCCAAACCATCTCAATTGGACTGAGGGTGGGGAATTGAAGAGTCATGGTCATCTGATGATGCAGCACTCCATCACCCTCCTTATTGGTCCATGATTCCCAGTGGGAACCACACATTTCACCGGATATTGTCGGAAGAGGGTATTACTGTCAAGAGGAGTGAAACAAGGTTGTCCACTGTCGACATATCTCTTTATTATGGCCAGCGAAATGTTAAAATCAGATCCAACAATAAAATCAAGGGGATAGAAATCCGGGGCTTAAAAACAAAGGTGTCATTGTACGCTGAGGACTCATGCTTTCTTTTAAAACCACCATTTGGATCCCTGCACAGCCTCATAGACAATCTAGATCATTTCTCTAACCTCTCTGGAATACAACTGAACTATGATAAGTGTACCATTATAAAGATGGATGGTTTTCGGAGATTGGTGGGAGGGGTTGAGGGTAGCTGAAGGGTGGGAAAACGTAAAAAGAAATACAAATAGCAAATATACTGGTTACAATTTCAGTTTAATCTACCAGAAAATAATGAAGAAATCGGCCTATTTCAACAAATATTATGCCTAAAGGCAAATATACTAATTGATCAAAAATGTTAAAAAAATATTATTAGGGATTTTATTTTATTTTTTACAAATTGTATAACAATTGTTGAATGGTATCACAAAGACCACTTGTGGAGTTTTGTCTTTTAACAAAGTAAACAGGATGGTTTCAGAATTGGTGGGAGGGGTTGAGGGTGAAGGGTGGGACTCAAAATGTAAAAAAATATATGACTAATGTCAAATATACTGTGTCCGTAATATGTTTATAGTATGTATAAGATAGAAGTAGAAGCCTAAGTATGGTGTGTTCTGTATAGTTCATATTCTTCCCATACGGCTCCATAGCTCAGTGGGAGCACTGGTCTTGTAAACCAGGGGGTGAGTTCAATTCTCACTGGGGCCTTGGTTTTGACTCTACCCTCTGTGACATTCAAAAAACAGGTATGACAATTACATTGAAAAAAAAAAAAAAAAAAAATGGTCATGAAGGAGAGGAAGATAATTCTGAAGAATCTTGACCACCAGACCAGACCTGCCTTAGGGTATGAATCAAAAATATGGAGGATGGGTAACCTGCTAAAAAAAAAATTAACAAAGATATTAGTAGAAGCCTAAGTATTCTTTTTCCTCTCTGACGGGTGTGTTCTTTATAGCGTTCCTATTCTTCCCATACGGCTCCATAGCTCAGTGGTTAGAGCACTGGTCTTGTAAACCAGGGTCGTGAGTTCAATTCTCACTGGGGCCTTGGTTTTGACTCTACCCTCTGTGACATTCATTTGAAACTGTACACAGTTAAACAAATATTGTAAAAAAACAATTACTAGGTTTGGGATTGCCGATTTTTCCTATCATGATTAAAAAGGGCTTACAGAGAAATTGTCATAAACCAATTGTTGAAAGAACATCAACGTTAACTAGACCTTTTCCACTGTAATGATGGAGTTGTATTTAAACCAAACGGGTTTTCCAGCAGATTAACAATGACTCACCCCATGAACAGGATAGACTTTTCCCCTTTATTGATATTCACCTTGACTTTCGGATATTTGAAAATGTAATCATCTCCAGAAATCATGTTTCTAAACAAGCCATATGAACACTGGTTGCAATTTCAGTTTAATCTACCAAATGAAGAAATCAGCCTATTTCAACAAATATTATGCCTAAAGTCAAATATATGAATTTTTTTTTTAAAGTTATAGGGATTTTTATTTTAGGGTGTTTTTATTTTTACAAATTGTATAACAATTGTTGAATGATATCACAAAGACCACTTGTGGAGTTATTGTCTCACGTGCAGCTAACAAAAAGTAAACAGGATGGTTTTCAGAGATTGGTGGGAGGGGTTGAGGGTAGCTGAACGGGTGGGACTCAAAATGTAAGAAAAAAATATATGACTAATGTCAAATATACTGTGTCCGTAATATGTTTATAGTATGTATAAGATAGAAGTAGAAGCCTAAGTATTGTTTCCATTAATTTACTCCTAGGGTTAAGGCAAAATATTACAATAGAATGTTTGTAAAAAAAAAAGGTATGGGGGATTGGAAATGATGCAGACAATTATTGAAAAAAAAACACACTCATCTGCAATATTAAAAAAAAAAATAACAAATAAATGGTCATGAAGGAGAGGAGACATGGAAATGAGGAGAGGGATATTAAAGGAGCATTTCTGAAGAATGTGGACCACCAGACCAGACCTGCCTTAGGGTCACATTGACCTTTTTTGTCATTAAATGTATAACAAATTGTTGAATGACAAAGATTCTGCTTTTATTGTAGGAGCCAGACTGGGTAACCTGCATGTTTGGTTACTTAGGGTGTCTCTCTTTTTCCTCTCTGACAGGTGTGTTCTTTATAGCGTTCCTATTCTTCCCATACGGCTCCATAGCTCAGTGGTTAGAGCACTGGTCTTGTAAACCAGGGGTCGTGAGTTCAATTCTCACTGGGGCCTTGGTTTTGACTCTACCCTCTGTGACATTCATTTGAAACTTTACACAGTGCTACAATAGAATGTTTGTAAAAAAAAATGGTATGGGGGATTGGAAATGATGCAGACAATTACATTGAAAAAATAAAAAATAAATAAATGGTCATGAAGGAGAGGAGACATGGAAATGAGGAGAGGATAATTCTGAAGAATGTGGACCACCAGACCAGACCTGCCTTAGGGTCACATTGACCTGGGAGAGTTTGATTAAAAAACAAACAAGATGACAAGGATTCTGCTTTTACTGAGGAGTCAGACTGTTTATAACATGCATGAAAGGTTAAACGTGTCTCTCTTTTTCCTCTCTATTAACGGGTGTGTTCTTTATAGCGTTCCTATTCTTCCCATACCATTGTATGGCTCCAGCAGCTCAGTGGTTAGAGCACTGGTCTTGTAAACCAGGGGAATGAGTTCAATTCTCACTGGGGCCTTGATTTTGACTCTACCCTCTGTGACATGAAAATTTGAAACTTTACACAGTGTGGGGGCTCAAAACATAGAACACTGGAACGTTCTCAGTTGTGACATGAAACTGAAGAAATCAGCCTATTGCAAAAATATTATTCTCTGTCAAATATATGAAGCGACATTGCCAAACAACCTGAGGATAATTTATTCGCCTTTTCCAAATGCCGATTTTGTCCTGGGCCGCACATCATGATTAAAAAAGGGCTGAAACAAGAGACAGTTATTAAACCAGGATGGTTTTCAGTGGATTATTTTTATTTTATTTTTTACAAATTGTATAACAATTGTTGAATGATATCACAAAGACCACTTGTGCATGTTGAAAGAACAAAAAGTAAACAGGATGGTTTTCTGTAAGATAAGATTGTATTTAAATCCAAAGGGTTTTGAGGGTAGCTGAAGGGTGGGACTTTTCAAAATGATAAAAATATATGACTAATGTCAAATATACTGTGTCTAAACAAGTAATATGTTTATAGTATGAATAAGATAGAAGTAGAAGCCTAAGTATTGTTGTCCATTAATTTACTCCAATTAGGGAGGGGTGGTAGGGTTAATTTTAAATATTACAATAGAATGTTTGTAAACAAGGTATGGGGGATTGAAATGATGCAGACAATTACATTGAAAAAAAACCACACTCTATCTGCAATATTAAAGCTGATCTACCCCTAAAAATAACAAATAAATGGTCATGAAGGAGAGGAGACATGGAAATGAGGAGGAGACTAGAATTCTGAAGAATGTGGACCACCAGAGGCCTTAGGTCACATTGACTGGGAGAGTTTGAGGGTAGCTGAAGGGTGGGACTCAAAATGTAAAAAAATGTATGACTTTGTCAAATATAACTGATGACAAGGATTCTGCTTTTACTGTAGGAGTATAGACTGGGTAACCTGCATGTTTGGTTACTTAGGTAAGTATTCTTTTTCCTCTCTGACGGGTGTGTTCTTTATAGCGTTCCTATTCTTCCCAAACCATTGTATGGCTCCATAGCTCAGTGGTTAGAGCACTGGTCTTGTAAACCAGGGGTCGTGAGTTCAATTCTCACTGGGGCCTTGATTTTGACTCTACCCTCTGTGACATTCATTTGAAACTTTACACAGTGTGCACAGGGGGGCTCAAAACAGCAGAACGTTCTCAATGTGACATCAAACTGAGAGTATCACCCTGCAAAAACAATTCTCTGCTGTACTACTACTGTGCGACATTGCCAAACAACCTGAGGATACGATTCCACGTTTGCCGATTGCCGATTTTGTCCTGGGCCGCACATCATGATTAAAAAGGGCTGAAACAAGAGACAGGAGTAGCAGAGGTCATGTAAACCAGCGATGCATGTTGAAAGAACAACAACGTTAACTAGACCTTTTCCTTATATTAACTGTAAGATAAAAGTTGTATTTAAATCCAAACGGGTTTTCCAGCAGATTAGTTACAATGACTCACCCCATGAACAGGAATAGACTTTTCCCCTTTATTGATATTGCAACCTCTCACTTTCGGATATTTGAAAATGTAATCATCTCCAGAATATCACTGTTTCTAAACAAGCCATAGAACACTGGTTGCAATTTCAGTTTAATCTACCAGAAAAGAATGAAGAAATCAGCCTATTTCAACAAATATTATGCCTAAAGTCAAATATATGAATTGTTTTTTTTTTAAGTTATTAGGGATTTTTATTTTATTTTTTACAAATTGTATAACAATTGTTGAATGATATCACAAAGACCACTTGTGGAGTTATTGTCTCACGTGCAGCTAACAAAAAGTAAACAGGATGGTTTTCAGAGATTGGTGGGAGGGGTTGAGGGTAGCTGAAGGGTGGGACTCAAAATGTAAAAAAATATATGACTAATGTCAAATATACTGTGTCCGTAATATGTTTATAGTATGTATAAGATAGAAGTAGAAGCCTAAGTATTGTTGTCCATTAATTTACTCCAATTAGGGGAGGGGTGGTAGGGTTAAGGCAAAATATTACAATAGAATGTTTGTAAAAAAAAAGGTATGGGGGATTGGAAATGATGCAGACAATTACATTGAAAAAAAAAACACACTCTATCTGCAATATTAAAGCTGATCTACCCCTAAAAATAACAAATAAATGGTCATGAAGGAGAGGAGACATGGAAATGAGGAGAGGAGACTATTAAAGGAGAATTCTGAAGAATGTGGACCACCAGACCAGACCTGCCTTAGGGTCACATTGACCTGGGAGAGTTTGTCATTAAATGTATAACAAACGATGACAAGGATTCTGCTTTTACTGTAGGAGCCAGACTGGGTAACCTGCATGTTTGGTTACTTAGGTGTGTCTCTCTTTTTCCTCTCTGACGGGTGTGTTCTTTATAGCGTTCCTATTCTTCCCATACCATTGTATGGCTCCATAGCTCAGTGGTTAGAGCACTGGTCTTGTAAACCAGGGGTCTTGAGTTCAATTCTCACTGGGGCCTTGATTTTGACTCTACCCTCTGTGACATTCATTTGAAACTTTACACAGTGCTGCACAGGGTGGGAGCTCAAAACAGCAGAACGTTCTCAATGTGACATCAAACTGAGAGTATCACCCTGCAAAAACAATTCTCTGCTGTACTACTACTGTAAGCGACATTGCCAAACAACCTGAGGATACTATTCCACGTTTGCCGATTGCCGATTTTGTCCTGGGCCGCACATCATGATTAAAGGGCTGAAACAAGAGACAGGAGTAGCAGAGGTCATGTAAACCAGCGATGCATGTTGAAAGAACAACAACGTTAACTAGACCTTTTCCTTATATTAACTGTAAGATAAAAGTTGTATTTAAATCCAAACGGGTTTTCCAGCAGATTAGTTACAATGACTCACCCCATGAACAGGAATAGACTTTTCCCCTTTATTGATATTGCAACCTCTCACTTTCGGATATTTGAAAATGTAATCATCTCCAGAATATCACTGTTTCTAAACAAGCCATAGAACACTGGTTGCAATTTCAGTTTAATCTACCAGAAAAGAATGAAGAAATCAGCCTATTTCAACAAATATTATGCCTAAAGTCAAATATATGAATTTTTTTTTTTTTAAAGTTATTAGGGATTTTTATTTTATTTTTTACAAATTGTATAACAATTGTTGAATGATATCACAAAGACCACTTGTGGAGTTATTGTCTCACGTGCAGCTAACAAAAAGTAAACAGGATGGTTTTCAGAGATTGGTGGGAGGGTTGAGGGTAGCTGAAGGGTGGGACTCAAAATGTAAAAAAATATATGACTAATGTCAAATATACTGTGTCCGTAATATGTTTATAGTATGTATAAGATAGAAGTAGAAGCCTAAGTATTTTTTCCTCTCTGAACGGGTGTGACAATTACATTGAAAAAAACTTTACACACTCTATCTGCAATGGGGGATTAAAGCTGATCTACCCTAAAAATAACAAATAAATGGTCATGAAGGAGAGGAGACATGGAAATGAGGAGAGGAGAATGAAGAAAGGAGAATTTGAACAAATGTGGACCACCAGACCAGACCTGCCGGGTCACATTGACCTGTTTTTTATAGCGTTCCTATTCTTCCCATACCGGCTCCATAGCTCAGTGGTTAGAGCACTGGTCTTGTAAACCAGGGGTCGTGAGTTCAATTCTCACTGGGGCCTTGATTTTGACTCTACCCTCTGTGACATTCATTTGAAACTTTACACAGTGCTGCACAGGGTGGGAGCTCAAAACAGCAGAACGTTCTCAATGTGACATCAAACTGAGAGTATCACCCTGCAAAAACAATTCTCTGCTGTACTACTACTGTAAGCGACATTGCCAAACAACCTGAGGATACGATTCCACGTTTGCCGATTGCCGATTTTGTCCTGGGCCGCACATCATGATTAAAAAAGGGCTGAAACAAGAGACAGGAGTAGCAGAGGTCATGTAAACCAGCGATGCATGTTGAAAGAACAACAACGTTAACTAGACCTTTTCCTTATATTAACTGTAAGATAAAAGTTGTATTTAAATCCAAACGGGTTTTCCAGCAGATTAGTTACAATGACTCACCCCATGAACAGGAATAGACTTTTCCCCTTTATTGATATTGCAACCTCTCACTTTCGGATATTTGAAAATGTAATCATCTCCAGAATATCACTGTTTCTAAACAAGCCATAGAACACTGGTTGCAATTTCAGTTTAATCTACCAGAAAAGAATGAAGAAATCAGCCTATTTCAACAAATATTATGCCTAAAGTCAAATATATGAATTTTTTTTTTTAAAGTTATTAGGGATTTTTATTTTATTTTTTACAAATTGTATAACAATTGTTGAATGATATCACAAAGACCACTTGTGGAGTTATTGTCTCACGTGCAGCTAACAAAAAGTAAACAGGATGGTTTTCAGAGATTGGTGGGAGGGGTTGAGGGTAGCTGAAGGGTGGGACTCAAAATGTAAAAAAATATATGACTAATGTCAAATATACTGTGTCCGTAATATGTTTATAGTATGTATAAGATAGAAGTAGAAGCCTAAGTATTGTTGTCCATTAATTTACTCCAATTAGGGGAGGGGTGGTAGGGTTAGGGCGAAATATTACAATAGAATATTTGTAAAAAAAAAAGGTATGGGGGATTGGAAATGATGCAGACAATTACATTGAGAAAAAAAACACACTCTATCTGAAATATTAAAGCTGATCTACCCCTAAAAATAACAAATAAATGGTCATGAAGGAGAGGAGACATGGAAATGAGGAGAGGAGACTATTAAAGGAGAATTCTGAAGAATGTGGACCACCAGACCAGACCTGCCTTAGGGTCACATTGACCTGGGAGAGTTTGTCATTAAATGTATAACAAACGATGACAAGGATTCTGCTTTTACTGTAGGAGCCAGACTGGGTAACCTGCATGTTTGGTTACTTAGGTGTGTCTCTCTTTTTCCTCTCTGACGGGTGTGTTCTTTATAGCGTTCCTATTCTTCCCATACCATTGTATGGCTCCATAGCTCAGTGGTTAGAGCACTGGTCTTGTAAACCAGGGGTCGTGAGTTCAATTCTCACTGGGGCCTTGATTTTGACTCTACCCTCTGTGACATTCATTTGAAACTTTACACAGTGTGGGGGCTCAAAACAGCAGAACGTTCTCAATGTGACATCAAACTGAGAGTATCACCCTGCAAAAACAATTCTCTGCTGTACTACTACTGTAAGCGACATTGCCAAACAACCTGAGGATACGATTCCACGTTTGCCGATTGCCGATTTTGTCCTGGGCCGCACATCATGATTAAAAAAGGGCTGAAACAAGAGACAGGAGTAGCAGAGGTCATGTAAACCAGCGATGCATGTTGAAAGAACAACAACGTTAACTAGACCTTTTCCTTATATTAACTGTAAGATAAAAGTTGTATTTAAATCCAAACGGGTTTTCCAGCAGATTAGTTACAATGACTCACCCCATGAACAGGAATAGACTTTTCCCCTTTATTGATATTGCAACCTCTCACTTTCGGATATTTGAAAATGTAATCATCTCCAGAATATCACTGTTTCTAAACAAGCCATAGAACACTGGTTGCAATTTCAGTTTAATCTACCAGAAAAGAATGAAGAAATCAGCCTATTTCAACAAATATTATGCCTAAAGTCAAATATATGAATTTGTTTTTTAAAAAAAAGTTATTAGGGATTTTTATTTTATTTTTTACAAATTGTATAACAATTGTTGAATGATATCACAAAGACCACTTGTGGAGTTATTGTCTCACGTGCAGCTAACAAAAAGTAAACAGGATGGTTTTCAGAGATTGGTGGGAGGGGTTGAGGGTAGCTGAAGGGTGGGACTCAAAATGTAAAAAAATATATGACTAATGTCAAATATACTGTGTCCGTAATATGTTTATAGTATGTATAAGATAGAAGTAGAAGCCTAAGTATTGTTGTCCATTAATTTACTCCAATTAGGGGAGGGGTGGTAGGGTTAAGGCAAAATATTACAATAGAATGTTTGTAAAAAAAAAAGGTATGGGGGATTGGAAATGATGCAGACAATTACATTGAAAAAAAAAAACCACACTCTATCTGCAATATTAAAGCTGATCTACCCCTAAAAATAACAAATAAATGGTCATGAAGGAGAGGAGACATGGAAATGAGGAGAGGATAATTCTGAAGAATGTGGACCACCAGACCAGACCTGCCTTAGGGTCACATTGACCTGGGAGAGTTTGTCATTAAATGTATAACAAACGATGACAAGGATTCTGCTTTTACTGTAGGAGCCAGACTGGGTAACCTGCATGTTTGGTTACTTAGGTGTGTCTCTCTTTTTCCTCTCTGACGGGTGTGTTCTTTATAGCGTTCCTATTCTTCCCATACCATTGTATGGCTCCATAGCTCAGTGGTTAGAGCACTGGTCTTGTAAACCAGGGGTCGTGAGTTCAATTCTCACTGGGGCCTTGATTTTGACTCTACCCTCTGTGACATTCATTTGAAACTTTACACAGTGTGGGGGCTCAAAACAGCAGAACGTTCTCAATGTGACATCAAACTGAGAGTATCACCCTGCAAAAACAATTCTCTGCTGTACTACTACTGGAAGCGACATTGCCAAACAACCTGAGGATACGATTGCACGTTTGCCGATTGCCGATTTTGTCCTGGGCCGCACATCATGATTAAAAAAGGGCTGAAACAAGAGACAGGAGTAGCAGAGGTCATGTAAACCAGCGATGCATGTTGAAAGAACAACAACGTTAACTAGACCTTTTCCTTATATTAACTGTAAGATAAAAGTTGTATTTAAATCCAAACGGGTTTTCCAGCAGATTAGTTACAATGACTCACCCCATGAACAGGAATAGACTTTTCCCCTTTATTGATATTGCAACCTCTCACTTTCGGATATTTGAAAATGTAATCATCTCCAGAATATCACTGTTTCTAAACAAGCCATAGAACACTGGTTGCAATTTCAGTTTAATCTACCAGAAAAGAATGAAGAAATCAGCCTATTTCAACAAATATTATGCCTAAAGTCAAATATATGAATTTGTTTTTTTTTAAAGTTATTAGGGATTTTTATTTTATTTTTTACAAATTGTATAACAATTGTTGAATGATATCACAAAGACCACTTGTGGAGTTATTGTCTCACGTGCAGCTAACAAAAAGTAAACAGGATGGTTTTCAGAGATTGGTGGGAGGGGTTGAGGGTAGCTGAAGGGTGGGACTCAAAATGTAAAAAAATATATGACTAATGTCAAATATACTGTGTCCGTAATATGTTTATAGTATGTATAAGATAGAAGTAGAAGCCTAAGTATTGTTGTCCATTAATTTACTCCAATTAGGGGAGGGGTGGTAGGGTTAAGGCGAAATATTACAATAGAATGTTTGTAAAAAAAAAAGGTATGGGGGATTGGAAATGATGCAGACAATTACATTGAAAAAAAACCACACTCTATCTGCAATATTAAAGCTGATCTACCCCTAAAAATAACAAATAAATGGTCATGAAGGAGAGGAGACATGGAAATGAGGAGAGGAGACTATTAAAGGAGAATTCTGAAGAATGTGGACCACCAGACCAGACCTGCCTTAGGGTCACATTGACCTGGGAGAGTTTGTCATTAAATGTATAACAAACGATGACAAGGATTCTGCTTTTACTGTAGGAGCCAGACTGGGTAACCTGCATGTTTGGTTACTTAGGTGTGTCTCTCTTTTTCCTCTCTGACGGGTGTGTTCTTTATAGCGTTCCTATTCTTCCCATACCATTGTATGGCTCCATAGCTCAGTGGTTAGAGCACTGGTCTTGTAAACCAGGGGTCGTGAGTTCAATTCTCACTGGGGCCTTGATTTTGACTCTACCCTCTGTGACATTCATTTGAAACTTTACACAGTGTGGGGGCTCAAAACAGCAGAACGTTCTCAATGTGACATCAAACTGAGAGTATCACCCTGCAAAAACAATTCTCTGCTGTACTACTACTGTAAGCGACATTGCCAAACAACCTGAGGATACGATTCCACGTTTGCCGATTGCCGATTTTGTCCTGGGCCGCACATCATGATTAAAAAAGGGCTGAAACAAGAGACAGGAGTAGCAGAGGTCATGTAAACCAGCGATGCATGTTGAAAGAACAACAACGTTAACTAGACCTTTTCCTTATATTAACTGTAAGATAAAAGTTGTATTTAAATCCAAACGGGTTTTCCAGCAGATTAGTTACAATGACTCACCCCATGAACAGGAATAGACTTTTCCCCTTTATTGATATTGCAACCTCTCACTTTCGGATATTTGAAAATGTAATCATCTCCAGAATATCACTGTTTCTAAACAAGCCATAGAACACTGGTTGCAATTTCAGTTTAATCTACCAGAAAAGAATGAAGAAATCAGCCTATTTCAACAAATATTATGCCTAAAGTCAAATATATGAATTTGTTTTTTTTTTTAAAAAAAAGTTATTAGGGATTTTTATTTTATTTTTTACAAATTGTATAACAATTGTTGAATGATATCACAAAGACCACTTGTGGAGTTATTGTCTCACGTGCAGCTAACAAAAAGTAAACAGGATGGTTTTCAGAGATTGGTGGGAGGGGTTGAGGGTAGCTGAAGGGTGGGACTCAAAATGTAAAAAAATATATGACTAATGTCAAATATACTGTGTCCGTAATATGTTTATAGTATGTATAAGATAGAAGTAGAAGCCTAAGTATTGTTGTCCATTAATTTACTCCAATTAGGGGAGGGGTGGTAGGGTTAAGGCGAAATATTACAATAGAATGTTTGTAAAAAAAAAAGGTATGGGGGATTGGAAATGATGCAGACAATTACATTGAAAAAAAACCACACTCTATCTGCAATATTAAAGCTGATCTACCCCTAAAAATAACAAATAAATGGTCATGAAGGAGAGGAGACATGGAAATGAGGAAGGAGAATTCTGAAGAATGTGGACCACCAGACCAGACCTGCCTTAGGGTCACATTGACCTGGGAGAGTTTGTCATTAAATGTATAACAAACGATGACAAGGATTCTGCTTTTACTGTAGGAGCCAGACTGGGTAACCTGCATGTTTGGTTACTTAGGTGTGTCTCTCTTTTTCCTCTCTGACGGGTGTGTTCTTTATAGCGTTCCTATTCTTCCCATAACATTGTATGGCTCCATAGCTCAGTTGTTAGAGCACTGGTCTTGTAAACCAGGGGTCGTGAGTTCAATTCTCACTGGGGCCTTGATTTTGACTCTACCCTCTGTGACATTCATTTGAAACTTTACACAGTGTGGGGGCTCAAAACAGCAGAACGTTCTCAATGTGACATCAAACTGAGAGTATCACCCTGCAAAAACAATTCTCTGCTGTACTACTACTGGGCGACATTGCCAAACAACCTGAGGATACGATTCCACGTTTGCCGATTGCCGATTTTGTCCTGGGCCGCACATCATGATTAAAAAAGGGCTGAAACAAGAGACAGGAGTAGCAGAGGTCATGTAAACCAGCGATGCATGTTGAAAGAACAACAACGTTAACTAGACCTTTTCCTTATATTAACTGTAAGATAAAAGTTGTATTTAAATCCAAACGGGTTTTCCAGCAGATTAGTTACAATGACTCACCCCATGAACAGGAATAGACTTTTCCCCTTTATTGATATTGCAACCTCTCACTTTCGGATATTTGAAAATGTAATCATCTCCAGAATATCACTGTTTCTAAACAAGCCATAGAACACTGGTTGCAATTTCAGTTTAATCTACCAGAAAAGAATGAAGAAATCAGCCTATTTCAACAAATATTATGCCTAAAGTCAAATATATGAATTTGTTTTTTTTTTTTAAAGTTATTAGGGATTTTTATTTTATTTTTTACAAATTGTATAACAATTGTTGAATGATATCACAAAGACCACTTGTGGAGTTATTGTCTCACGTGCAGCTAACAAAAAGTAAACAGGATGGTTTTCAGAGATTGGTGGGAGGGTTGAGGGTAGCTGAAGGGTGGGACTCAAAATGTAAAAAAATATATGACTAATGTCAAATATACTGTGTCCGTAATATGTTTATAGTATGTATAAGATAGAAGTAGAAGCCTAAGTATTGTTGTCCATTAATTTACTCCAATTAGGGGAGGGGTGGTAGGGTTAAGGCAAAATATTACAATAGAATGTTTGTAAAAAAAAAAAAGGTATGGGGGATTGGAAATGATGCAGACAATTACATTGAAAAAAAAAACACACTCTATCTGCAATATTAAAGCTGATCTACCCCTAAAAATAACAAATAAATGGTCATGAAGGAGAGGAGACATGGAAATGAGGAGAGGAGACTATTAAAGGAGAATTCTGAAGAATGTGGACCACCAGACCAGACCTGCCTTAGGGTCACATTGACCTGGGAGAGTTTGTCATTAAATGTATAACAAACGATGACAAGGATTCTGCTTTTACTGTAGGAGCCAGACTGGGTAACCTGCATGTTTGGTTACTTAGGTGTGTCTCTCTTTTTCCTCTCTGACGGGTGTGTTCTTTATAGCGTTCCTATTCTTCCCATACCATTGTATGGCTCCATAGCTCAGTGGTTAGAGCACTGGTCTTGTAAACCAGGGGTCGTGAGTTCAATTCTCACTGGGGCCTTGATTTTGACTCTACCCTCTGTGACATTCATTTGAAACTTTACACAGTGTGGGGGCTCAAAACAGCAGAACGTTCTCAATGTGACATCAAACTGAGAGTATCACCCTGCAAAAACAATTCTCTGCTGTACTACTACTGTAAGCGACATTGCCAAACAACCTGAGGATACGATTGCACGTTTGCCGATTGCCGATTTTGTCCTGGGCCGCACATCATGATTAAAAAGGGCTGAAACAAGAGACAGGAGTAGCAGAGGTCATGTAAACCAGCGATGCATGTTGAAAGAACAACAACGTTAACTAGACCTTTTCCTTATATTAACTGTAAGATAAAAGTTGTATTTAAATCCAAACGGGTTTTCCAGCAGATTAGTTACAATGACTCACCCCATGAACAGGAATAGACTTTTCCCCTTTATTGATATTGCAACCTCTCACTTTCGGATATTTGAAAATGTAATCATCTCCAGAATATCACTGTTTCTAAACAAGCCATAGAACACTGGTTGCAATTTCAGTTTAATCTACCAGAAAAGAATGAAGAAATCAGCCTATTTCAACAAATATTATGCCTAAAGTCAAATATATGAATTTGTTTTTTTTTTAAAGTTATTAGGGATTTTTATTTTATTTTTTACAAATTGTATAACAATTGTTGAATGATATCACAAAGACCACTTGTGGAGTTATTGTCTCACGTGCAGCTAACAAAAAGTAAACAGGATGGTTTTCAGAGATTGGTGGGAGGGGTTGAGGGTAGCTGAAGGGTGGGACTCAAAATGTAAAAAAATATATGACTAATGTCAAATATACTGTGTCCGTAATATGTTTATAGTATGTATAAGATAGAAGTAGAAGCCTAAGTATTGTTGTCCATTAATTTACTCCAATTAGGGGAGGGGTGGTAGGGTTAAGGCAAAATATTACAATAGAATGTTTGTAAAAAAAAAAAAGGTATGGGGGATTGGAAATGATGCAGACAATTACATTGAAAAAAAAACACACTCTATCTGCAATATTAAAGCTGATCTACCCCTAAAAATAACAAATAAATGGTCATGAAGGAGAGGAGACATGGAAATGAGGAGAGGAGACTATTAAAGGAGAATTCTGAAGAATGTGGACCACCAGACCAGACCTGCCTTAGGGTCACATTGACCTGGGAGAGTTTGTCATTAAATGTATAACAAACGATGACAAGGATTCTGCTTTTACTGTAGGAGCCAGACTGGGTAACCTGCATGTTTGGTTACTTAGGTGTGTCTCTCTTTTTCCTCTCTGACGGGTGTGTTCTTTATAGCGTTCCTATTCTTCCCATACCATTGTATGGCTCCATAGCTCAGTGGTTAGAGCACTGGTCTTGTAAACCAGGGGTCGTGAGTTCAATTCTCACTGGGGCCTTGATTTTGACTCTACCCTCTGTGACATTCATTTGAAACTTTACACAGTGTGGGGGCTCAAAACAGCAGAACGTTCTCAATGTGACATCAAACTGAGAGTATCACCCTGCAAAAACAATTCTCTGCTGTACTACTACTGTAAGCGACATTGCCAAACAACCTGAGGATACGATTCCACGTTTGCCGATTGCCGATTTTGTCCTGGGCCGCACATCATGATTAAAAAAGGGCTGAAACAAGAGACAGGAGTAGCAGAGGTCATGTAAACCAGCGATGCATGTTGAAAGAACAACAACGTTAACTAGACCTTTTCCTTATATTAACTGTAAGATAAAAGTTGTATTTAAATCCAAACGGGTTTTCCAGCAGATTAGTTACAATGACTCACCCCATGAACAGGAATAGACTTTTCCCCTTTATTGATATTGCAACCTCTCACTTTCGGATATTTGAAAATGTAATCATCTCCAGAATATCACTGTTTCTAAACAAGCCATAGAACACTGGTTGCAATTTCAGTTTAATCTACCAGAAAAGAATGAAGAAATCAGCCTATTTCAACAAATATTATGCCTAAAGTCAAATATATGAATTTTTTTTTTTTTTAAAGTTATTAGGGATTTTTATTTTATTTTTACAAATTGTATAACAATTGTTGAATGATATCACAAAGACCACTTGTGGAGTTATTGTCTCACGTGCAGCTAACAAAAAGTAAACAGGATGGTTTTCAGAGATTGGTGGGAGGGGTTGAGGGTAGCTGAAGGGTGGGACTCAAAATGTAAAAAAATATATGACTAATGTCAAATATACTGTGTCCGTAATATGTTTATAGTATGTATAAGATAGAAGTAGAAGCCTAAGTATTGTTGTCCATTAATTTACTCCAATTAGGGGAGGGGTGGTAGGGTTAAGGCAAAATATTACAATAGAATGTTTGTAAAAAAAAAAAAGGTATGGGGGATTGGAAATGATGCAGACAATTACATTGAAAAAAAAAACACACTCTATCTGCAATATTAAAGCTGATCTACCCCTAAAAATAACAAATAAATGGTCATGAAGGAGAGGAGACATGGAAATGAGGAGAGGAGACTATTAAAGGAGAATTCTGAAGAATGTGGACCACCAGACCAGACCTGCCTTAGGGTCACATTGACCTGGGAGAGTTTGTCATTAAATGTATAACAAACGATGACAAGGATTCTGCTTTTACTGTAGGAGCCAGACTGGGTAACCTGCATGTTTGGTTACTTAGGTGTGTCTCTCTTTTTCCTCTCTGACGGGTGTGTTCTTTATAGCGTTCCTATTCTTCCCATACCATTGTATGGCTCCATAGCTCAGTGGTTAGAGCACTGGTCTTGTAAACCAGGGGTCGTGAGTTCAATTCTCACTGGGGCCTTGATTTTGACTCTACCCTCTGTGACATTCATTTGAAACTTTACACAGTGTGGGGGCTCAAAACAGCAGAACGTTCTCAATGTGACATCAAACTGAGAGTATCACCCTGCAAAAACAATTCTCTGCTGTACTACTACTGTAAGCGACATTGCCAAACAACCTGAGGATACGATTGCACGTTTGCCGATTGCCGATTTTGTCCTGGGCCGCACATCATGATTAAAAAAGGGCTGAAACAAGAGACAGGAGTAGCAGAGGTCATGTAAACCAGCGATGCATGTTGAAAGAACAACAACGTTAACTAGACCTTTTCCTTATATTAACTGTAAGATAAAAGTTGTATTTAAATCCAAACGGGTTTTCCAGCAGATTAGTTACAATGACTCACCCCATGAACAGGAATAGACTTTTCCCCTTTATTGATATTGCAACCTCTCACTTTCGGATATTTGAAAATGTAATCATCTCCAGAATATCACTGTTTCTAAACAAGCCATAGAACACTGGTTGCAATTTCAGTTTAATCTACCAGAAAAGAATGAAGAAATCAGCCTATTTCAACAAATATTATGCCTAAAGTCAAATATATGAATTTGTTTTTTTTTAAAGTTATTAGGGATTTTTATTTTATTTTTTACAAATTGTATAACAATTGTTGAATGATATCACAAAGACCACTTGTGGAGTTATTGTCTCACGTGCAGCTAACAAAAAGTAAACAGGATGGTTTTCAGAGATTGGTGGGAGGGGTTGAGGGTAGCTGAAGGGTGGGACTCAAAATGTAAAAAAATATATGACTAATGTCAAATATACTGTGTCCGTAATATGTTTATAGTATGTATAAGATAGAAGTAGAAGCCTAAGTATTGTTGTCCATTAATTTACTCCAATTAGGGGAGGGGTGGTAGGGTTAAGGCAAAATATTACAATAGAATGTTTGTAAAAAAAAAAAAGGTATGGGGGATTGGAAATGATGCAGACAATTACATTGAAAAAAAAACACACTCTATCTGCAATATTAAAGCTGATCTACCCCTAAAAATAACAAATAAATGGTCATGAAGGAGAGGAGACATGGAAATGAGGAGAGGAGACTATTAAAGGAGAATTCTGAAGAATGTGGACCACCAGACCAGACCTGCCTTAGGGTCACATTGACCTGGGAGAGTTTGTCATTAAATGTATAACAAACGATGACAAGGATTCTGCTTTTACTGTAGGAGCCAGACTGGGTAACCTGCATGTTTGGTTACTTAGGTGTGTCTCTCTTTTTCCTCTCTGACGGGTGTGTTCTTTATAGCGTTCCTATTCTTCCCATACCATTGTATGGCTCCATAGCTCAGTGGTTAGAGCACTGGTCTTGTAAACCAGGGGTCGTGAGTTCAATTCTCACTGGGGCCTTGATTTTGACTCTACCCTCTGTGACATTCATTTGAAACTTTACACAGTGTGGGGGCTCAAAACAGCAGAACGTTCTCAATGTGACATCAAACTGAGAGTATCACCCTGCAAAAACAATTCTCTGCTGTACTACTACTGTAAGCGACATTGCCAAACAACCTGAGGATACGATTCCACGTTTGCCGATTGCCGATTTTGTCCTGGGCCGCACATCATGATTAAAAAAGGGCTGAAACAAGAGACAGGAGTAGCAGAGGTCATGTAAACCAGCGATGCATGTTGAAAGAACAACAACGTTAACTAGACCTTTTCCTTATATTAACTGTAAGATAAAAGTTGTATTTAAATCCAAACGGGTTTTCCAGCAGATTAGTTACAATGACTCACCCCATGAACAGGAATAGACTTTTCCCCTTTATTGATATTGCAACCTCTCACTTTCGGATATTTGAAAATGTAATCATCTCCAGAATATCACTGTTTCTAAACAAGCCATAGAACACTGGTTGCAATTTCAGTTTAATCTACCAGAAAAGAATGAAGAAATCAGCCTATTTCAACAAATATTATGCCTAAAGTCAAATATATGAATTGTTTTTTTTTTTAAGTTATTAGGGATTTTTATTTTATTTTTTACAAATTGTATAACAATTGTTGAATGATATCACAAAGACCACTTGTGGAGTTATTGTCTCACGTGCAGCTAACAAAAAGTAAACAGGATGGTTTTCAGAGATTGGTGGGAGGGGTTGAGGGTAGCTGAAGGGTGGGACTCAAAATGTAAAAAAATATATGACTAATGTCAAATATACTGTGTCCGTAATATGTTTATAGTATGTATAAGATAGAAGTAGAAGCCTAAGTATTGTTGTCCATTAATTTACTCCAATTAGGGGAGGGGTGGTAGGGTTAAGGCAAAATATTACAATAGAATGTTTGTAAAAAAAAAAGGTATGGGGGATTGGAAATGATGCAGACAATTACATTGAAAAAAAACCCACACTCTATCTGCAATATTAAAGCTGATCTACCCCTAAAAATAACAAATAAATGGTCATGAAGGAGAGGAGACATGGAAATGAGGAGAGGAGACTATTAAAGGAGAATTCTGAAGAATGTGGACCACCAGACCAGACCTGCCTTAGGGTCACATTGACCTGGGAGAGTTTGTCATTAAATGTATAACAAACGATGACAAGGATTCTGCTTTTACTGTAGGAGCCAGACTGGGTAACCTGCATGTTTGGTTACTTAGGTGTGTCTCTCTTTTTCCTCTCTGACGGGTGTGTTCTTTATAGCGTTCCTATTCTTCCCATACCATTGTATGGCTCCATAGCTCAGTGGTTAGAGCACTGGTCTTGTAAACCAGGGGTCGTGAGTTCAATTCTCACTGGGGCCTTGATTTTGACTCTACCCTCTGTGACATTCATTTGAAACTTTACACAGTGTGGGGGCTCAAAACAGCAGAACGTTCTCAATGTGACATCAAACTGAGAGTATCACCCTGCAAAAACAATTCTCTGCTGTACTACTACTGTAAGCGACATTGCCAAACAACCTGAGGATACGATTCCACGTTTGCCGATTGCCGATTTTGTCCTGGGCCGCACATCATGATTAAAAAGGGCTGAAACAAGAGACAGGAGTAGCAGAGGTCATGTAAACCAGCGATGCATGTTGAAAGAACAACAACGTTAACTAGACCTTTTCCTTATATTAACTGTAAGATAAAAGTTGTATTTAAATCCAAACGGGTTTTCCAGCAGATTAGTTACAATGACTCACCCCATGAACAGGAATAGACTTTTCCCCTTTATTGATATTGCAACCTCTCACTTTCGGATATTTGAAAATGTAATCATCTCCAGAATATCACTGTTTCTAAACAAGCCATAGAACACTGGTTGCAATTTCAGTTTAATCTACCAGAAAAGAATGAAGAAATCAGCCTATTTCAACAAATATTATGCCTAAAGTCAAATATATGAATTTGTTTTTTTTAAAAGTTATTAGGGATTTTTATTTTATTTTTTACAAATTGTATAACAATTGTTGAATGATATCACAAAGACCACTTGTGGAGTTATTGTCTCACGTGCAGCTAACAAAAAGTAAACAGGATGGTTTTCAGAGATTGGTGGGAGGGGTTGAGGGTAGCTGAAGGGTGGGACTCAAAATGTAAAAAAATATATGACTAATGTCAAATATACTGTGTCCGTAATATGTTTATAGTATGTATAAGATAGAAGTAGAAGCCTAAGTATTGTTGTCCATTAATTTACTCCAATTAGGGGAGGGGTGGTAGGGTTAAGGCAAAATATTACAATAGAATGTTTGTAAAAAAAAAAGGTATGGGGGATTGGAAATGATGCAGACAATTACATTGAAAAAAAAACACACTCTATCTGCAATATTAAAGCTGATCTACCCCTAAAAATAACAAATAAATGGTCATGAAGGAGAGGAGACATGGAAATGAGGAGAGGAGACTATTAAAGGAGAATTCTGAAGAATGTGGACCACCAGACCAGACCTGCCTTAGGGTCACATTGACCTGGGAGAGTTTGTCATTAAATGTATAACAAACGATGACAAGGATTCTGCTTTTACTGTAGGAGCCAGACTGGGTAACCTGCATGTTTGGTTACTTAGGTGTGTCTCTCTTTTTCCTCTCTGACGGGTGTGTTCTTTATAGCGTTCCTATTCTTCCCATACCATTGTATGGCTCCATAGCTCAGTGGTTAGAGCACTGGTCTTGTAAACCAGGGGTCGTGAGTTCAATTCTCACTGGGGCCTTGATTTTGACTCTACCCTCTGTGACATTCATTTGAAACTTTACACAGTGTGGGGGCTCAAAACAGCAGAACGTTCTCAATGTGACATCAAACTGAGAGTATCACCCTGCAAAAACAATTCTCTGCTGTACTACTACTGTAAGCGACATTGCCAAACAACCTGAGGATACGATTCCACGTTTGCCGATTGCCGATTTTGTCCTGGGCCGCACATCATGATTAAAAAAGGGCTGAAACAAGAGACAGGAGTAGCAGAGGTCATGTAAACCAGCGATGCATGTTGAAAGAACAACAACGTTAACTAGACCTTTTCCTTATATTAACTGTAAGATAAAAGTTGTATTTAAATCCAAACGGGTTTTCCAGCAGATTAGTTACAATGACTCACCCCATGAACAGGAATAGACTTTTCCCCTTTATTGATATTGCAACCTCTCACTTTCGGATATTTGAAAATGTAATCATCTCCAGAATATCACTGTTTCTAAACAAGCCATAGAACACTGGTTGCAATTTCAGTTTAATCTACCAGAAAAGAATGAAGAAATCAGCCTATTTCAACAAATATTATGCCTAAAGTCAAATATATGAATTTTTTTTTTTTTTTAAAGTTATTAGGGATTTTTATTTTATTTTTTACAAATTGTATAACAATTGTTGAATGATATCACAAAGACCACTTGTGGAGTTATTGTCTCACGTGCAGCTAACAAAAAGTAAACAGGATGGTTTTCAGAGATTGGTGGGAGGGGTTGAGGGTAGCTGAAGGGTGGGACTCAAAATGTAAAAAAATATATGACTAATGTCAAATATACTGTGTGCGTAATATGTTTATAGTATGTATAAGATAGAAGTAGAAGCCTAAGTATTGTTGTCCATTAATTTACTCCAATTAGGGGAGGGGTGGTAGGGTTAAGGCGAAATATTACAATAGAATGTTTGTAAAAAAAAAAAGGTATGGGGGATTGGAAATGATGCAGACAATTACATTGAAAAAAAACACACTCTATCTGCAATATTAAAGCTGATCTACCCCTAAAAATAACAAATAAATGGTCATGAAGGAGAGGAGACATGGAAATGAGGAGAGGAGACTATTAAAGGAGAATTCTGAAGAATGTGGACCACCAGACCAGACCTGCCTTAGGGTCACATTGACCTGGGAGAGTTTGTCATTAAATGTATAACAAACGATGACAAGGATTCTGCTTTTACTGTAGGAGCCAGACTGGGTAACCTGCATGTTTGGTTACTTAGGTGTGTCTCTCTTTTTCCTCTCTGACGGGTGTGTTCTTTATAGCGTTCCTATTCTTCCCATACCATTGTATGGCTCCATAGCTCAGTGGTTAGAGCACTGGTCTTGTAAACCAGGGGTCGTGAGTTCAATTCTCACTGGGGCCTTGATTTTGACTCTACCCTCTGTGACATTCATTTGAAACTTTACACAGTGTGGGGGCTCAAAACAGCAGAACGTTCTCAATGTGACATCAAACTGAGAGTATCACCCTGCAAAAACAATTCTCTGCTGTACTACTACTGTAAGCGACATTGCCAAACAACCTGAGGATACGATTCCACGTTTGCCGATTGCCGATTTTGTCCTGGGCCGCACATCATGATTAAAAAAGGGCTGAAACAAGAGACAGGAGTAGCAGAGGTCATGTAAACC